>NW_027622988.1:0-11040 GCF_034508935.2 Berghia stephanieae
TTAAGTGGGGAGGGGGGGTTTAAACCCCGAAGTGTAGTCGGGCAAATTCCTAGTCCTAGGGGTCTATGGTGGGTGGTGGCGAATGAATATAATTGAATAACAGGCGTCTTATTTAAGAGTTAGAGATTATGAAATGGAATTCGTTTGGTTATCAGCAAAGTTTTTTTGCTTCGATATTCGGGCAATTTCTTTTTGGTTTAACGATAGTTTGATCTTTAATCATATTTGGCTTTTGGTTTAACCGATAGTTGATTAACAAAATCAAAGAGGAAAAAAATACTACATTTTGATTTCCTTTTCGGTTTTAAAAGGTTTTCTGTTTATCTGGTTTTTACTGTATATACATTGATGCATACCTTGAAATAGTTTTAATAGAAAGGAACCAATTGATCTGTAACAAACCACTAAAAAAAGGGTTTCAGTATTTTCATTATTTTGTTTCCAATCGAGCAAAAGTTGTGTAACAATCTTAGTTATTACCCAATTGTCTTCGGCATTACAGCCTAACAAAATAAAGACACAAATTGTCAATGCAGAAGGGCTAGAGCTCAGGTGGTCACTGGTTCGGATAAGTAAGTAATTTCAATGCAAAATTTTAAATCTGTTTAATACAATCCTAAAAAGATAAAACTTTAATTTCAGGGTGAGCAACTGTGTATATGGAATTTCCCTCCCCCCTTTGGGTTTTTTATTCAAAAAGAAAAGATTTGAAAACATGTTTTTCCTATGAATCTCAATTTTTATTTTGAGTCATGTCCTGTTCAACTTCAGCCAGGTATTCCCCGTGCCGTCTATCACGTTTGTTATGTGATAGTCAGAATTTGTATTTTTCAGCTGTTGCGCTGTGAATATCAAGCAAAGCCATGCAGGTGGCATCAGAAAAACATGCCAGCGGATGATGACAGTTTTCCGGCCCACGATTCCAAGCTAAAGGAGGGCAATGCGATGGCCAAAGAATATTGTGAAGAGAGAAGAGGAATTCCCGTCGTCCAATTCTGTAAGGGTTTGGGGCCAATTATCTTTCCCAGAATGCAAAGTAAATTGCGGGACAGCTGCGGTAAATTTTGATAAGATCATATTCTTTTGACTTGGGTTTTACTTATTTACTTTCTTAATAATTGTTTAATTACTTATAATTATAAACCTAAAAAAAACTGGTATTGGTCCCCAGGTTCGGGTTAAAGATTTTATCTGCCCAACCCAATATTTGATTGGGTAGCTGGTTCGATAAAAATTTTTTTAAAAAACTTGAGCTTTTTATATAGCGCAATACCCCACTAAACATGCCCCAAAGGGCGCTTTACAAAGGGCCCCCCTGACCAACAGCAACACGTAACATGAGAATGAACAGGGATGCCTGTTGGCAATAATTACATTTTTTTTTTTCCGACAGAGACCAACGCTGTTGACGGCCAGAAATCCATTTTACATCGAGTACGGTGAGAGAATGGAGTAAAGACCCTGTTCCAAGGACTCAAACGGGTGCCCAGATGGAAAGCAAGTATTGTGACATCCTCTTAACCCTATAGAAACTGGGATCAACCTGGCTGAATGGCCCTTATCACTTTGTTTGGACTTTGAACTAATTTTGAAAATTTACTCACTACTTACAGGCGCACTTGCTTACAAGTTACTTCACTTCTTTACTTACCGGGATATTAATAAAAAATAGTAAAAAAAAAAATAGGACAACAATAACATATCCCATTCCTACTCTAGGGTGCCCAATAATTATACATCACTAGCCAAAGAAAATACAAAATCTTGGGATACTTCTGTAAAAGAAATCTGATAAATACAGAGTCCCATGGCCAAATTTCAATGAACTGTCCCCATCACCCATCATAATTATTGAATGATTGAAACATGTGTATTTGGAATTTTATTTGGTGATTTTGTCCAGAAAGGATTAAGGAATGGAGTGATGATTGGGGCACTTGAATTGTGTCTCCAAATTGCAAACTGTTATTTGTTCAATTTATTATGGGTTTGAGCCAGACAAAATCACTTTTTCTGCATCACAGCAATACTACTAATCTACACATTTGCGTATTGTGTTTTTTAAAATATCATTCTAGACTAACTATTTTGAAATTTCATATTTTGTTTGATATTTTTTGAACACAATTTTAAGAAGTATAAAAAAATCATGCTTTCCCCTCCCAAGAGTTTGGTTAATAATCCCACCAAAAAAAAAGAATAAAACGAATAGAAATATTTTTTGTGTCAAAAAATTAGTAGAATATTTCCTTCAGTACCATTAGGCCCATGAAACCGGAGTTTATCTCAGTTTCTATAGTGTGAAATGGACAATAGCAATGGCTTGCTACCCTTTGGATAGGATGCTTAATCTATTGCAAAGACTTTTCTTAAGATCTAACAGACCCAGATACCCAATCACGCTGGTTGGAGAGATTGAGGTCAGAGAAAAAATGTGACTTCACCCCAGGATCGATCAAGCAGGGTGTCCAAGTGTTTTAAAAAAATAAATCTTAGAAACACTATATTTGATTTGATCTGCTCATCAATCTGTGTTCAGCTAAAATTTTCAAGAAAGAATGACTGTATTGATTGATTAAACAATTCATAATTTTGTATGCTTCTTTTTCAGCACTGGAAATGTAAATCAGTTCTTTTATTAACTTTTGTGGTGTTTTATTTTTTTTTTTGTATTTTTTTTTTTTCGGGGTTGGGGGGGGGGAAAGGGGAGGGGAGAATTTTCTTTTATTTATTTATTTATTGTTATTGTATTCTCTTCTTTTTATTTTCCAACGAGATGATGAATTGTGGAATCTGACTCATTTTTCAATACTTTAAAAAATATAGGTACTTCATAATAATCTATATACAAATTCTAAATTGCCTTCAGCCCTGGAGTTTAAAAGCAACCAACTACAAAGATTTTTGGTTTAATTGAGAAACCAAACGGCTTCCTGTCAGCGGTGTTTTCCACACTCAGCTCATAAAAATTTGCCAAATAACCCTTTGAGGACACCTTGAGAAAGATACAGATCAATAAAACCAAAGTAAGACAATACTGAAACAATGCAACACGTGTTCGACAAATGAAATGGGATTCTGCTAAACAAGGACAAAATTTCCTCATTATTTACCTATGCCTTTGTAAATTTTTCACAGTATCTACGAAAATTGTTTTTAACCAGAGTTCCCCACGCCTCCTAAAATTCAAGGACTCCTTGAAAACTCTTGCTTTTGAAATTAAACGAGAAAATTCCTTGAAAACCTCCTTGAATTTCATCTTTAGGAGAAAACTCCTTGAATTTTGTGAATCACTACAACCAACCAAAAACTAATGATAAATCATCAGACCACCACCACAACAATCATCACTCCCTCCCCACTATTACAACCACAACACCATCATCCCCCACAAACCAACATAAAAAAACAACAACCCAATCATTAAATCAATTGAATTACCGCCAATACACAGCCACCACCACCACCAAAACATGGGTCAATGATCAATACCACCACATCTCATTTACAACCTGAACCACCCCCAAATTCACCACAATTGTCATTACCACCACAACTACAAACAACACCACTATCCAAGATCATCAGCAATTACTACCCACCACTTCTAAAACCACCACCCATTTCACATCACCATCGCCTCTACCACACTACAACAACCATCACCACCACATTATCATCATTAGCACTACCACCACATCCTCATCTCATCACTACCACCAAACCACCACATTCACATCATCATCAACCACCCACCAATTCATCGTCAACTGTCACTATCACTACTATATCACCACCACTAGTACAACCACTACAACATTACCATCCCTACCACCACCAAAATCACTATCCCACTTCCACAGCCACCACCACATCACCATCCCTACAACCACCACTCACTATCCCTACCACATTACTACTACAACCACCATATCACCATCCCTACCGTCATTACTAAAAACCCAAACCACATTACAACACCACCACTCTTTCCCATTAATTTTAAGTCCAAAACTTTTCTTTTCCCGTGTACCTCTCTCTTTACATGTCCAAACCATTTCAATCTATGTTCTCTCATCTTTATTGATACATTCTTCACTTCAGTCAACCTCCGAATTTGTTAATTTCTCACTTTATTTTTTCTTTTTGCACCAAGTACCAACTCCAACACCTTTTTCTGCCACCTCAACTCTTTATCTTGTTCTTTGTTGTAGCTCCTGTCTCTAGCCCATATATCTTTTGTAAGAACATTGCGGGTTCTTACAACAGAGTATATATTTTCCACTTCAGCTTTGCGAAAATTCCTTTGTCAGACATGTAACTCCGTTCCCCCTTCCTCCAAATTTTTCAGCCTGCCTGTATCCTCTTATTTAATCTCCATCTCCTTATACAGATGTTCCTAAGTATTTGAATTGGTTTGTCTCAGTCTCATGAACTTTCCTCTTCTAATTATTGGTGGTCCTGATCTCTGTTGTCTGATGCAACAAATACACTGTCTTTCGGGCTGCTTTCCCCCTTAATTCCCTCCTTTCCCAAAACCCGTCCCCCAACCATCCAGTTTCCTTTTCCCACCTCAGCATTTTGCATCATTCAGCATTCCTACCACCACTAATACAACTATTGAGTGATGATCAAATATGTGGGGCTGATTGTTTCGGGGGACTGCAAATACCTACCTTTGGAAAGCTATGGTCCAGATTATAAAGTTTTTGAATTCTAAAGGATGTGAATACAAGCCCCTTCACGCATGCAATGGTTGTGTGTGTTTCAGCAGTGAATAATAGCCCTTATTTGTCAACAAAAAAGGCATAGGATAATTTCATAAATCTACAAAACCATGTGTGTTGCAAAAATTGAGATCTGTAAAGGCTTTCATTAACAGTAAATTACAGCTTGTTACCCTTGTCTTACACCCAGGTTCAACAAACTTTTCCAGCTGTCCCGTTTAGTGTTGACGAATGCGTGTTGCACTGTATTTGAGTACCTATTTTTTGTGTTGGGGCTATTGAACTCCCATCATGAGTTGGGGACATCCTCTTACGTCTCTGCTTTTGTCCTATATCTTCCTTTCCTTATTGCTTTTCTGTCTTTGTCTTTAATACAGAAATTGCTAAGATTCTAGGCAGGTTTCTCGGGAGAAAACCAAAGTATGCATCCAATACTCATGGGAGGTAATGACTTGTTTATGAAGGATAAAATTTGGTCACCCAAGCTCAGCTGGCCGTTTTGGCCAGAGGTATGGCGGAATTCGGCGGTGCTAGAATTCAGCAAGTTCTTTTTTTTTTTCTTACCAAGGGGGTTTCCATTTGTGATTTTTATTGGGTTTTCCTTTTTTAAAATTTTTTTTGGTAATTAATTTAGGTTGGGAATTTTTAGGTATCTGAGACAAGATTCATGAATACACTTGGATACCTAAAAATTTTGTTCATTGTAATGAACTGTAAAGAACGTCTTCATGGGTGCATGTATTGCCTTTTATGAATTGGTATTTTCCCTTGGCTTTGGGGGCCCCTTGTGAAGGGGCGCTCCCTTTTTGAGCACATTTAGTAAGTTTTTGTCTATATTTAAGTTTGTACTCTTTTCTTTGGATTTTTTTTTTTTTTATTTTTGGGGGGTTTTTTTGTTGTTTTTTTTAATTTTGTTATTTTAAATATTTATTTGATTAATGTTAAAGCCCTAAATTCTACTACTACTATTTCCTAAAACATTCCACAATTCCAGTTTATTCAAACCTAACAGGCCAAAAGTATCACGTTTAAAAAGCTAATTTTGCCCACAAATTAGCCCAGCAGCTGGTTAAACCGGTCAAGTGGAGCAGACAATGCATGCCATTTAGAACGAAATCAAGGGACAGCATTCCCAAAAAACATTTGAATTGGGACCTTCTAAGCAGATGGGCACTTTACTCAAGCAGGTCAACATGCGGGCATTTAAAAGTTATTATAAAAATAGAAGTGTGAAGTTATATGAATAATTTAGTGTGGTATGATGTCTTGATAAGATCGTGAAGACCCGTTTCTTGTTAAACCATTTTAACCTCTGTTCCAGCAGTGGTAACATGGGTCCTCATAATCAAAATAGTTGATTTCTGCTACTGTGCTCACCCAGCATTAGTAAAAGAACCAAAATTTCACTCTATGAAAAAAGCTGACAGAAAGTATTTTTTAATAGACCAGTGACTTATCCAAACGATTTGAAGTTTTTAAGGAGTTACAGTTAAAGGAAAAGTAAGTAACAACATGAGATTAAATTTCTTTTAACTTATTGTTTGGCCACATAATATATTGGCTTATATGGTTTTAGGGTCAGAGTTAAATTGAACGCTGCTGCCACAGGGATTTAAAAGTGTTATTAAACTCAATGCAGGAACTGATTTATGTTCTATGTTTTTTTTTTTTGAATTATACGATTTCACATTTTTTAAAACATGTCAAGATATTGTTTTTGAGCAGTATATATAGGATTAGTTTTTTATTAGTTTTCTATTTTTATTTTTTTAAATGTATTGTAAAAGAGAAATTTTTTTGGAAACAAATTGTGCATCAAAAGCAATGCCAGGTCCAATAATTTAATTGGTTTGTAAGGAAAGAATGGGATTGTGATTTTTTTTACTTCGAGAACAATTTAAATGTTGTAATGTGAGATTCAAAATTTTTAATCCAAGTGAAATTATACTTATACTTCTTTGTGTTGCACATTAGATAAAAAAAATCAAGACTTCCCCCGACTCAGCAATTTTTGGAAGCTTTTGAAAACATTCCAATCCAGGCAGGCTTTTGAATAGTAAAAGTAGTTCTGTTTTGTGTTACCAACCTTGTTTTATATCGGTGAGATGAAATCAAAGATCGAGTGGAATCAAAGTAAATGCAAACCCCTTTAAAAAGCAGAGGCCCAGACAGTTAAATTGATAGAGCACTCGTCTCACAAGCAAAGGGACGGTTTGACCTAGGCGACTCGATTTTGTTGCTTTTTTTTTTTCTGACCCCATCAGTGATTGGGTAGCTGGGTCTATTAGATCTTGTGGGAATGTACTTTGCTATAGTCTAGTGTCCAAAACAAAAAGGTATCAAACACTTTTTACAGTCCATTTAATGCTACAGAAATGGGGAAAAGACTCTAAATCAATCTGTCTTATACTTATAATAGCTCAATAAAGACTGATGGCAACCAAAAAGTAAAAAGGTTAAATTTTTTTGCTCATAACATTGTTTAAATCTGTTATAGGTTATGCATTTTTTCTATGTTGAATATTTTTCCCCCCAATTTAGAATATTTAACATTTTAAATATACAGTTTTAACTTGTCTTTCAAAAGTTCATTGGCCACCCTTTTACATTACGTCAACTAAGAGTGAATGATATATTTTTGCTAAATTGTGTTTAAAAGTTTGGAGCGCATAATGGTGATGCATAGCTTTTACTTGTTTAAAACTTTGTATTGTAGATGTATGGTGTGTCATTGGGCATTGCCTGACATATTAACTTGTCATGTCCCATTTTTTTTCTTGTAAAATGTTGTCTCCTTTAGGATATTTAAATTCTTTGCTTAAATAAGGAATCATCCTGGATTACCAAATTGAACTGGTATCCAGGTCAGGGACAAAAAACATTCCATGTCCAAATTCTACTGGTCAAACCAATTCTGCATTATTGTATACTCAATTGAAATCTCAACTGATTGTTTGCATTCACACTGCTTAATTTTACATTGTTAACCCCACTGGGAGAAATTTTTATGTGAATGTTTAGGTTACCCGTATTTTTTTTTATTGGGGTTTTAAAAGGAAGAAAGATAACCTTTTGTAAACCTCAGCCCCCAATATTCGGTTTGTTGGGTTAAAACGATACCACAGGGTTTATCCTCTTGAATGGAGTGATTTTTTTCTTAAATATTATAGAGAGAGATAATGTTTGGCTTTTTCCAAATTTTCACCAATCTTCAAATGGCTTTGTGTTTTGCAAAAGGCCCCACGGGACCACACTGCAAATGTTCTATTACAATCCCGAAAATCAGCTTTGTAAAATTTTTCCGGCTTTACCTTGTTCGTGTTAATGGAAGGCAATATTTAAGGGGATTTAGATGGTTATTTATCCTTTTCTATGATTTAAGGTGATACCAATTCTAAGAAAGAAAATTTGCACAAAATATTTTCAAAATTAAAATGGTGCTCTTTTACAAGAAAAAATTCAGGGATTTTTATTGTAACAAAAGGGTATCCCCCTTGCACAATATATTAGTTGATTTAAATTCAAATTCCCTAATTTTTTTTTTGAATAAAGAAGAAAATAAATTGATGGTGTGTCAAGTGTTGTCAAATTTAATTGTGACCAATCTCCTCAATTTGGTACTCATTATGATGTCACAATAGCCATATGTTGAAAACTTTGAAATTTACGTAGTAATCAAAATAAGGGGGTTTTAAAAAAAACCAAGGTTTTCTTTCTTTCTTTTTTTTTGGGCAGGGGAGGGGGGGTCTGAGTTTGAGACGCATTTTATGTTTCACCAATAAAACTACAGGGTGTTTATTTTTTTTTTGGGTACCCGTTAAAGAATTGAATAACTAAAAACTAAAAAAAATTAAGTAGAATCGGAAATACCCGATTTTTCGAGGGGGTTTTCCCCCCCATTACTCGCTTTTTTCCGATTTCCGCTATTCCCGTTTTTCCCCGGGAAAAAGGTCACCGGGGGCCGACAAAAATAGGGAAAAAAACAATGGTTTGTGTGTGTGTGTTTGTGCGTTTTGGGCCCCCGTGCGTGAAAATGACTGTGTGTGGAAAAGTGGGGTGGGGGGGGGGGTTTAAAACAGGGCATTCGTTACAGTAAAATTGGCCCCCGGGGTTGAAGTTGATCCCCCCCTTCCCTTTTTTGGCCATCAAAATTTCGTGTATTTTGGGGGGGCCCTTGTGTGTTGTGTGGTGTGCGATTTTTTTGTATGCACAGGCAGTTTGAGAGTAAGCAAGCGCATTCACTCTCACTTACCCACTGAAAATGATGGTTTCCACCCCCCTCCCCCCCCCTTCCCTGTTTCGTGTTGTTCTTAAACGAATCTACTCCTGCGCGTGCTGCAAAGTGTTGACACTTGGGCTGCCGGGTTTACCCGCGTGTCGCTTTGGCACCACATCGGGTGAATTTTGACCCCCACCCCCAATAAAAACACACACCCAAATGTTTTTTTTTCCCTACTATGTACAACTACAACTAGGCAAAAACTATATTAATTTACCGAATGGGAAAAAAAAAAAAAAAAAGAAGCTAGGCTAAAAAATTTTAAAACGCCCAGTCTATTGCTTTCCTTTGTTCGAAAAGGCCTGGGTGGGGCAGGAAAAAGGGCCCCCGTTTTTTTTCCGAGTTGACCCTTTTTTTTATACTCGCTAACTTTTTCATGCTAATTTTATTGACTCAAAAAAGAGAAAAAACGGGGATTTTGATTTTTACTCGCTTTATTTCCGAGTACTTACTTTCATGTTCTACTGAAAAACGTAGTTTTTGGGATATTTTCCTAATTTTAGGGGGGGAAAATTTCAGGAGGAGCTAAAAGCCATTAAAATCAAATTTGCGTTTTTTTTTAAAAAGGGATAAATTTTGACTCAAAAAGGCAATTTTTGATCAAGGGGAACAAACTTTTCATTGTCAAATTTTCTCTTTTTACAAAAAGGCAATTTGTATTGAAGGCTAATAGTTAAAAGGATCTTCCTCCCCCATAGTGGGGGCAGGGAGGAAAATGTGTCTTTCTACCCTCTATGTCTGTTTTCCCCAACATGCTTTCTGTCTTTGTCTCGGAATGAGATTACTTGGTTTTGTCCTGGGCCCGGGGGCGGGAGGGGAAACAGGAAATTATAGTTATTTTTTGGGAGATAAAATTTTTTTTTTTTGTAAATCATCTCTCTTTTATGCCTGATTATGATTGTTTTTTGTTTTATAATGATTTGTAAATATTTGAGTGTATTCCTCCTGTGGGGGACCTTCTTGTGTCTGGATGAAACTTTTAGGTGATCTAAACTAAGAAAAAAAAAAAAAACCCCGTTGTTGCGCTTTTTTGAATCTACATCTATTCCCATTTAAACCAATTCCCCTTTGTCCCCCCTTATTTTGGAAATTTTTAATTTTGGAAATTTTTCCTAAATTTTTTTTACTATCCCATTTTTTTTCCTATTTAACGGGTGTTTATATGACCTTAAAGGTGTTGCAAGTCCTAAAACCCTTAAAAACAAAGAAACAATAGCATCTTTCCTGAAATTTTTCCACCCCAAAAATTTTAAAGGGGTTTAAAACTAAAACAAAAAAAAGATGATTTTAAAATCATTTCTAGTTTTTTAATGTATTTCAATTCTTTAAACCTGTATAAAAAAAAACCAAAAAACCCCCTTTTAGTCAATCTAAAAAAAAATTTTATAAAATACAGTAATTTTTTTTTAAATTAAATTTTTTTAATATTTCAACCAAGATATAAAATAACAAAAACAATTTAAATAAATTCCCTTTTTTTACCCGAGGGGAAAAAATTTGTCTTTAAGGGCCCTATTCCCAAAGGGGGAATCGGAATAACAAGGCTTCACCCCTGCAAAATGCAGCAGAAAGGGGGAGCAGGGTGGGGCACTTGCTTAAGAGACTGGTAAAGGGGTTCCTGGCCTCCCACCTATTGGGCAGGGGGGCACTTAACTGTGTTTTTTCTACCCCCCCTATCTCTGTTTTTTTCACTGGGGGGGTTTTTCCGATCTCCCATAGTGGGAAAAAGGCCTTACCCGGTCTTCTTGACACCCCTTTATTTCTTTTCCCCCCCAAATTTTTTTTTTTTGTCTTGGAGTGGATTTTTTTTTTTCCAGGGCCCAATGAACTGGGCTTAAATAAAATTCTAGTCATAGTTTTGAATTTTTTTTCCCCTGTTACGTTATGAACTGGAAAAAATTTTTTTTCGTTTTGAAATGAACATGTTTTTGGTTAACATTTTAAATGCTGGGTGGGGTTCCTGACCTCCCAAAAGTGGGCGGGGAGGTACATACTGTGCTCCTATCCCCCCAAAAATATTTGTTTTCCAACATG
>NW_027622989.1:0-11044 GCF_034508935.2 Berghia stephanieae
AGGAATGAAAGAAAGAGTGTGAGATATAGAGAGAAACAAAGAAAGAATATAGAAAGAAAGAGAGAGGGGGGAGAGAAAGAAAAAGGGAGAGAGAGTAAGAAAGAAAAGATAAAGAAAGAAAGAGAGAGAAGGGGGGGGGGGAGAAAGAAAGAGGGAGAGAGAGAGAGATAGAAAAAGAAAGAGTTTGAGAAAGAATGAAAGAAAGAAAGAAAGAGAGAGAGGGAGAGAGAGAGAGAGAGAGAGAGAGAGAGAGAGAGGAGAGAGAGAAAGAAAGAATGAAAGGAAGAGTGCGTGAGTCAGTGAGAGAGAGAAAGAGAGAGAGAGAGAGAGAGAGAGAGAGAGAGGGATAGATAGATGGATAGATAGATAGATAGATAGATAGATAGAGAGAGAGAGAGAGAGAGAGAGAGAGAGAGAGAGAGAGAAAGAAAGATATATATATATATATATATATATATATATATATATATATATATATGTAATAATCTTGTTATTGTGGTATCTTGTTATTTGGGTTGCAGGGGGTACAATAATGAAGCCTCTTTGTAGTTTTCTTCAAGTTACGTGTAGTTTTTAATGAGGAAGGTGTAATATAGTCGATGGAGTAAATGAGAGAGATTTGATGGGGAGGATGTATGGAGTTGTTCTGAGAGGTTTGGTGGCGAGATATTTCTTGATAATGAGATGTAGTTTTTGTTGTTGAGAATGAGATGTACTGTCCCCGCGGAATTATGCCATTTTTGGAGCAAAATTATGCCAATATTATACCAAAAAAGGGCAAATTATGCCATAAATTATGCCAAAAATCCAACATTATGCCATAAATTATGCCAAACATCCGACATTTTGTAACGTGGTAATGTAAATTTATAAGCTGAGAGAACAAGTAAATCAAATCAACATTAATTCACAATACGATGACAACAATATTAATGACTAACTAAATCTAATCACAGCACTGGTGATAACGTTTAGGCATGCAACAGGGTGGTGAGAATAACTCACACATAAAATTGTATTTTGAGTTGGATGTCATTTTGTAATTTATTAAATGGTTGTCTAAAGCTAAAAAGAAATTTAAGAAATATTACATGCACCACTTACAACAGAGAATCAATAAAATTGTTATAATACATGAAAACAAGACCCTTGAGGTTATCCTCACTCAAAGATCGTCTGCGGTCTGAAAAGACCAGGTTGTACAATGAAAAACTTCGCTCTGCATCAGCTGAATTCACAAGAGCATAAATATACTTTCGTGCACATTTTGACAGCTGAGGCAACTCATCTGCCTTGCTGTTCCAGAATATAGTGAGGTCCACTGGCAACCCCCCAGACACTTTAACCGCTTGTGGTCCCACAGTTTCCCTGTACCAGTGAAACTCACTCTCTGGAACAGCAGACAAACCAGGCAGAGCACTCTGTAAACGGTCTTTGTTAAAGTCAAATGTCACCAGTCGAGTTGGATCAAAAAATTGAATTTGCTGTAGAAATTCAACTGCTGGTTGGCCATCTGGGGTCATATACTTATCAACCTTTTCTGACACTGCAGAGACAGCTTGGCGGTATCGGTCCTGCAGAGCCAATTTGTCCTTTGAGGGCAGGTCTTCTGGGAAATGCTTAGATGCTTCCCTCATGCTGACTCCACAGCTTCTAAAGGAGTACTGCAAACTTTCAAGTTTGGACCATGCCTGGATTTGAAAAATAGAAGAAAGAGAGAGAGAAAAACGGAATCATGAGTATGATTTGTTGGCTGGCTTACAAGAAGTATAAAAAATAGAATGAAAGTGATGATTTTATTGGTGGTAAGAACACAGGCAACTTTTATCAGACTTTATGTGTTAAATATAGTTTCCTGTGATTAAGGCAATGACGACCATTATGACTAGAGTAACGATTATTTTTTTTTAACTCAAAGAGGGAGGAGTGATGTGTTAAATCTTAGACTGGAACTGAGTTGATACTATACAACAGAGGAAATACAAAAAAAAAAGTCTTAAAAAAGCAATACATGCATAATTATGTGTTATAGGCAAAATAGACCTGCTGAAATGAAAGCGCCTTACCTTGACAGCAACTGTTGATTGACTTTGAAACAAGTCTGTTGCGTGCACAAAGACTTTGCACTTTTCAGAGATGAAGTCCATTTCTGCTTTAATTTGTATTCTGATATCTGCAGACAGGCCGGCCAGGTATTGGAGTGAGTCACAATATGGCACTTTAGAGTGGGCTACCTAGGAGTGTCGAGGATAACCAAACGCCGGTTTTCTTTGAAAACGAAAATACAAGGCCAAAATTTTCGGCAAAAAAGAGCCAATTTTTTTTTTTTCTTTTGCTAACGGATGCGGAATCGGATGCGGAAGGCCTCAGGATGCGGCCGCATATTCCTGTGGGGACAGGATGTAGTTGCCAGTGCCGCTATTTTGGCAGGCAGCGTGGCAGGCTTCTTGAGGCTTGGGATGAATGAAGAGGGAGTGATAGAACAAAACAAGATCTTATTTTGCGCAAGAGATATGCTGAGTTTTTCTCTCGCGCAATGCTCAGGGTCGTGATTGGTTCTAAGGAAGGGGCGACACTGTCAAATAAAGAAATAGAAATAACACACTATTAAATCTTACTGTCTAATAGTTTTATTTCAATTAGGATTGCCCTCAACGTGAGTCGGGAGGCGAATGACCAATGCATGTTATATAATGGAATAGAAAATGAAGATTGGCACTCAGCCCTCAACGTAAATCGAGTGGCGATGCGGCCAAAATAAGTACGTAATAAAATGATAATTAAACGTAATAAAAGAATATTCACAATGTAAAATAGTGACATCGAAATAAGAATAAGAAGATTGGCACTCAGCCCTCAACGTGAGTCGAGTGGCGATGTGGCCAAAATTAGTAATATAATGATAATCGAATGTATCAATAAAACATGAATATTTACAAAGTAAGATAATGGCATCGAATATGCCAACATCATTAATAAAAGCATAAGATATAAATCACTACCAACAATCTCACAAGTTTGGTATAATTCTATGATGCAGGGCGTCATCAGGACATTATACAACTATAACGATTAATGACCAAGAAAGCTTGACAGACAGACCGATAACTGAGCATACAGCTAGTCAGACAATAGGTACTTATGCCTATATGTGTATCAGGTGACAGGGATACAGATAGTTGAATAGATTATTAGGTAGATTGATATGTAGCCAACCGTAATCTCATACTAAGTAATTGAAAAGGTAAATATATAAAGATGGGTACATATGTGCATAGGCAGACAGATATATAATATAAGTATACAGATAGATAGGTCCGTAGGTCGGTCGGTAGATGGATGGATGGATAGATAGATAGATAGATAGATAGATAGATAGATAGATAGATAGATAGATAGATAGATAGATAGATAGATAGATAGATAGATAGATACAGATACAGAGAGATATAGATGGATAGATGGAAGGGATGTGACAGTGACAGGATAACTACATCAACAACATTAGAGTAGGCCGATATTATTTACAAATCACCAATAATAAAGATCGTGGTAAGTTTGTAATCGTGATAAACAGATTATTACTAGCACTTATGTAATCAATTAATTAGACTAAGTATTTTCCTCATGACAGATACAAGTTATACAGGCACGTATTCAATTTACTGTCATTACACAAAGGCATTAACAATCCATGGAAATGATATGAAAAAAATAAGAAATCACGATGTCAATAATTAAAACAATAAATGCAACAGCAATAATAATAATAATAATAATAATAATAATAATAATAATAATAATAATAATAATAATAATAATAATAATAATAATAATAATAATAATAATAATGCTTATGACAATGTTAATAATAAAAGTTCAACATACCTGTCAAATAAAGAAATAGAAATAACACACTATTAAATCTTACTATCTAATAGTTTTATTTCAATTAGGATTGCCCTCAACGTGAGTCGGGAGGCGAATGACGTTGAAGCGAGGTGCGCCACTAGTTTTATCCTTTCTCCCCACGCAACCAAAATGTGCGTGGTATGTGCGACGGCGCGCAGCATACCGCAAGACGAATAGAAAGAGACCATAACAGAAAGTGCTATTTAAAAAATACAAGAAGTATGAAACCATCATACTACATATATATATATATATATATATATATATATATATATATATATATATATATATATATATTATATATATATATATATATATATATATATATATATATATATATATATATATATATATAAGTCTATTTACCAGCGCACCTGAACTAAGCGAGTAAGGGACTTGGAGCTAATGGCGTACATCCCCTATCATCATAATCATCATCATCATCATCATCATTGCCTTTTTCACCCTGGGTCAGGGTATAGGCCACAGACAAACAGTTTCCATCCTTCTCTATCCCGAGCTAACTTTTTTAAAAAAATCTCATTCCAGGTCTTACCACTTCTCTGTATATCAGCTTCTTTAATTCTTCTCCATGTTGTCTGTTGTCCTTCATAAATTCTGTAATTCCAGAAATTCTTCGGTCGCCCAAGCTAAAAAAAGGATTTGGTTTGTCTGTCTGCGTTTCTGGAACGGTTGGGGGTTGGCAAATGGTTAACACCCCTTTCCGTCAAACTCAAACCGTTCCAGAAACGCAGACAGACAAACCAAATCCTTTTTTTTAGCTTGGGCGACCGAAGAGTTTCTGGAATTACAAAAGTTAGCTCGGGATAGAGAAGGATGGAAACTGTTTGTGGTTGGGGCAGAAAAAATGGGGACGAGCGTAACACCATAAATCTACATTAAAAATAATAACAAAGAAAATATTTACTTTTTATTCTTTATGCTGGCTAGAACTTTTCATATGCCCTGTGATCAGAATGTGTAAAAGTCAAAACATGATCAAATTTATGGGTTTTTTTTTTCCTCTGGATACGCTTTTATGCTCGCCGGGGAAATATTTCATACGGCGTCCGCCATTGTTCCGATAGTTTAGAGCCAGTGTTACTAAGCTACCATGCGTCATAAGGAAGGAAGTGATGTTACGACTATTGAAGACTATTGTGTTGTAGTTGTAGAATGAGAGTTGGGGAGAGAGGAGGAAAGAATGAACTGGTAATATACAGTAAAAAGTACTACAAAGAAGTCATAAAAATGGGGATGGGGGTGAGGGAGGGATAGAGGATAGATGGGGTGGTTTGTATAATGGATTGTATAATATTATGCCGACTATATAAACATATAAATAAAAGCCAATAATTTAACCAGTTAACTGCCGTACAAGAGGGCTTTCGAGCTGTCCTTGTCCGTGGCCTATAATATTCTCCTTGAGATTTGTACTGAATCATTTTGTCCTTTTGGGGCTAAATTTTCGATTTTCCGCTTCCGATTGGAACGCACTTCCTTTTTTATCTAAATCCTCGTGTGGTAAGGACGTATTCTCGTGTTCTTAGTTTCGTTTATTGCGTTATCTTGTGCAATATTTTATTTGTGCTTCCTTTTTAATTAATTTTTAGAAAATATTTTTAAAAAAGTTTTTTCTTCTCTCACGTTTAGGTATTGATTACTCAGCGGAGGTTCTAAATCAAGAAAAATGGTTGCCCAAAAGAAAGCGGTAAAAAAGATTTTCATGATTTTTTTGTGTTCGTTGTCTAGTCTTGTCCTTGTCCCGTCTTTTTTAAATATTTAGATCTTATCTAGTAATTATTCGTTTTGCTGGAATGCATGTTTGAGAACCATCAATTTTCCGATTTGATTTTGATTTACACTTTCATGAACGCGGGCTTAGGTTTAGGCACTTTGATAACTCCAGTCCAGTGGCCGCCGACGGGCTCGTGTCGTAAGGTGAAACTGAAACTCGTTTTAAAAAAAATTAAAATAGACCTTGAGACATGTCTCCGCTTGAGGATAAATAAAGGGAGTTTTATTATTGGCTGGCTCTATTTCTCCGATCGCTCAGGAAAATAAACTTGGAATTCTATTTCTCCGAATGGTCGGCTAGCCTCCAGTCCCCAGTCCCAGTAGTCTACTTCAGTAGTATAGTATGGGCATGGGTTCCAGTTCCAGTCGTGAGGTGGCTGCAAAATTAAATGCTCAGAGTAACAGAGTGGACATGGAATTCTCATGAAGGGAGGCCTTCCGAAAGCTACATCCCCAGTATTATTTTTTTTTTTTTTTATGTATCTAGGCCCTACTAATTCTAATGTTCTAGTTCTAGTAGTAGTAGGGGGTTTGGGTGGGGAGAGACTTTTTAAAAAACAGTTTCCCCCCTCCCACCCCTCTACTATAAAAAAAAACAGCTCCCAAGCACTGCATACACATTCACCATTCACAAAGACACTCTCGCAAATAACCCAAAAAATAAAAAAAATCTTGAGAACGGAAACTGTTAGGAGAAATAGAGATCAAGTTTATTTTACTAAGCATTCTGAGAAATAGTCACTTCGTTTATTATTTATTAAGGAGGCCTTCCGAAAGCTCCTAAATCCCCAGTAGGGCTTGCTTTTAGGCCTTTTTATAATGTTCTAGAACAAGAGTACTGGGAATGTAGGAGCTTTCGGAAGGCGTCCCATTTATCAACTTTATTGCTCATATTGAGGGAAATAACTATACATAACATGACCATGGGTGCCGGTTTTGCGATATCTCGGAAGTCAACAAATACCTCCGCTTTCAGTGTTTTGAGTAAAATAACCTAATATATACCTGTAAATTCTCAGTCAATTGTCAAATTCAAATATTTTAGAAAAGCAAAGAAATGATGAAAGAAAGAATTCACAAATCGTAGTCCAATGACCGTAAAGTAATTAGGAGTGTTCCACATTGCTACGCATAGGTCATGGGGACCGTTTATATTAACGATGGATATATTGGCAAGGCTAAGCGACGATTTTTAGAATTGTCGTGTCTGAACACATCCCAGTGTATTTTCACACAGCCTTTGTTAAATTATTTTTTCACTTTCGTGGTCCAACCGTAGCCAATTTTAACTGAGCCCCCGAGCGATAAATTTCACTGTTTCATCTGAGTCAAAATTGACCACATTTACATGATGGGTCGTGAAAGTATTAATAAGTAAGATGCGAACCGGAAGTGCGTTATGTAGACACTTTCAAATCGAAAGTTAGGATGGATTTCTACAAACACATTTCGATTGCCTCACATTGTAATCAAAGTGGTTGACCGTTTCTTCACTGATTGGGTACATAATTATAAGTATAAGGCAAGGAACAGTGGTAAGTAGCCTAATTAATTAATGCGCAAATTAGGACGTTTTCTGCCATTGTTTTGCTCAAGCGAGCTTGCTGTGACGATTTACCAATAGGTACTTTGGTAAAAAATTCAAATTGGATTGAGCTCAATGAAACCTATATCATTTTAAAGTGCTTTTCAACACGATTCTAATGATACCAAAATTGTGAAAATCAGATAAGCAGAAAAAAAGTTATGTTAGTTTAAAGGCTGAAAAATGGTCTTCTATTTGCCTTTGTTATTTACTGACGGACTTTGTGACCTGAAAATTGTTGCATTTCCGGTAGTAACCACCATTTGGATTTCAAAACTGGTCTAAAATGGCCGCTAAGATTTGAGTAGGGATTTTACTGGAACGAATTTCATGGATGCGGTATACAACTTTGCCCTGAATTTAATTTTATAAAAAAGTTAAGATGTTAAATAAACGTGCCAGCGTGAAATTTTGATTTACCAAGTTCTAATCTTTTAATTATCCAAAGCTGAATTATACCCTATTTTATCCATAATCAAAAGTTATACTAAATTGTCATTGATTTTAAAATAAACTACACCAAACGATAGAGTAATTTTTCCTGAAGAAAATAAGACATAAATCATTAAAATCCATCCATAAACAAAAAAATCTATGGAACTTTCTCTGAGACCCATCACTCAAAAGTCCAAAAAATCGGGTCACAGCCGCTAGGCCATTTATCGGCTCCCTGCTGGAGGGCCAAATGGACGTTTACCAAAGTACCTATTACCAATCATTTCGATTCTTTGCATTTTTCCGCTACGCCTGCCAAAGTTTCTTCAGTATGATGATAATTCACTTCTGAGAAGTCGTCTCCTACTTATAGACCTGTAAATTCTCAGTCAATTAACTGAAATCAGTCAATTTGTCAGATTCAAATATTTAAAAAAAGGAAAGAAAGAAGTGAAGAAAGAAAGAATTCACAAATCGTCGTCGAATGACCGTATAGTAATTATGAGTGTTCCATAACGCTACGCATAGCTCATGGGAGCCGTTAATATTAACGATGGATTTATTGCCAAGGCTAAGCAGCGCTTTTTAGAATTGGCGTGACTGAACATATTCCAGTGAAATTTCACACAGCCTTCGTTAAATTATTTTTTCACTTTCCAACCTGTCGTGATCCCAACGGTAGCCAATTTTAACTGAGCCGCCGAGCGATAAATTTCACTGTTTCGTCTAAGCCAAAATTGACCACAATTACAAGCTGGGGTTTAAAATTATATAAAAAAATAAAATGCGAATGCCGGAAGTAACATCTCTAGTAGATGATGGAGACACCTTTAAATCGAAAGTTAGATTAGGATAGATTGCTACAAGCACATTCCGATTGTCTCACGTTGTAAACAAACTGGTTGACCGTTTCTTCACTGATTGAGTACCTGATTATAAGAAACAATGGTAAGTAGCCTAATTAATTCCCGTGCAAATCAGGACGTTTTCTGCCATTGTCTTGCCCAAGCCCAAGCGAGCTTGCTGTTTTGTGGCGATTTACCTTCATTTCGATTCTTTGAATTTTTCCGCTACGCCTGCCGAAGTTTCTTCTTGATAATTCACTTCTACTTAATAATTCAGTGTATTGGCCAGAAGTCATATTTATTTAAGTTTTTGTTTCTCTGTCATTTACTGATTGAAAATCAAGTTTGATCATTGCTACATTATTCTAATGTTCTCACAATGGCTGAGCTGTTCGTGGATCGCAATTCAGACTTGTCGAGCATCGATAAAGTTAAAGATGTGAGTGTGAGGAATAAATTCAATTGGTCATGGCTAGAAGTTAAAGATGATAATGGTGATTATTTTTCTGACTATGTCAAAAAAAATTCCAGAGGCAGGAATATGACTTTGATGAAGTCATCTTTACCTATATGAATGACATGCTTATTTAGCATTCCTTCTACATCAAATTATGGCAGTCATACTTCCAGTAAGAAATAACACCCACTATTTTAATGTATTGTATTTATCACTCTCCTCTCCAATGATGCCCTTATTTTTTAAAAAATAATTGAATCTTCAGTTTGTTGAAGAGTTTCAGTCAATTTTTATAGAGCTCATTTACAGGTCTATACTAAATAATTCAGTGTATTGGCCAGAAGTCATATTTATTTCATTTTTTTTTTTTCTGTCATTAACTGGTTGAAAATCAGGTTTGCTCATTGCTACATTATTTTAATGTTCTCAAAATGCCTGAGTCTGAACTGTTCGTGGATCGCAATTCATTCAGACTTGTCGAGCATCTATAAAGATGTGAGGAATAAATTCAATTGGTCATGGTTAGAAGTTAAAGATGATAAATGGTGATTATTTTTCTATGTCAGAAAAATTCCAGAGGCAGGAATATGACTTTGATGAAGTCATCTTTACTTATATGAATGACATGCTTATTATTTAGCATTCCTTAAGTACATCAAATCAATAGCAGTCAATATTCCATTAAGTAATAACACTTTTAATGTATTGTTTTATCACTCTCCTCCCCAACAACAATGATGCCCTTATTAATTAAAGAAAAGAAAAACTTGAATCTACAATTTGTTGAAGAGTTTCAGTCAATTTTTATAGAGCTCATTTACAGGTCTACTAATAGCATTGGTAAAAATTTGAAAACGTGATTCAGCCACCTTTTCAGTGTATGCTGTGCCATTGTGTTAATATGTTTGCCGTATAATCAATTAGTGGTATAAAAAAGGTGATGATATAACAGTAAAGTTTAGGCCGCATTTTCAGTAGGAACATTTCCAGGTTTGGCAAAGTGTCTAGATTTTAGTTTCAGGTTTCAGCACTTCTTCCTGCTGGCACCCATGTACATGTCACAAGTTGTTGTGCGACTGTGTGTGTGTGGGGGTGGCGGTGGCGGTGCTGTTTCACAAGTCACAATATTCATTTACTTTTACTGTCGTAGCTAAGCATTGTCATCAGCAAATCAAGATGAGAAAAATAAACATAGAGGAGTAAAATATGGCATTTGAATTAAATTCATTATTTTCTATTCTCACCCATTATTACGTTGGTAGACCTGCCTAGTATCATGATAAATTAGTAGAAATACGAATTTTTCAATACCGCTAGAGTTCCATTCGCCTCTTTGACTCTAAATCAAAATCATTTTGGAAAGGAAAATTTAGTTCCTTAGATCTTATATTCAAGACTTTGGTGCATTTGTGGATCATGGTGATGGCAAATTGTTGATTTGTAAATCTAATTATAACTTCATTTTTTTTGCATCTTGGAAACTACAAATTTTAATAATTTCAAGTAGGCAGCTCAGCGTTGGGTGGACCCATATTCCGAAATATCCCAAGTGTCATAATTTTATCTGATCAATGATAGTGAAAACATGACTCGACTAGTATTACATTGATAGGGCTTCAGATTTAAAGTTTAAGGAGATTGAAAAATCTGTGAAAGACATATTTTTTTTAATGGTTCTGGTTGGTGAAGAAAGATGAGAATATCGATTTTCTTTCTGATTATATTCGTAAGCGTCAAGACCGAGGTCATTGCTACTGCCTGACCTGTGATCACAAATTAAACTTTGGCACCATGCCAAGTTACCCCTTTCACTTTTACTTTGCCTCTCCCCTTGGTCATCCCACTTTCAAACTCTCCCCCTCCCTTCCAAGCCTCCTACAGCTCCTTTTATATTAAATCCATATAACCCTGATTCCGTGCCATTTCAACAACAGTGTAAGGGTTTTTTTGTTTGTTTTGTTTGCTTGTTTTAAAAATATTCTTGTTTTCGTTATACATAATTTGATGCACCCC
>NW_027622990.1:0-28700 GCF_034508935.2 Berghia stephanieae
GGAGAAGAAAGAAAGAAAAAAGGAAAGAGAAGGGAAGAAGAAAATTTGGAGACAAAGAAGAGGAAGAAGAAGAAAAGAAGTGGGAGAAGAAGAGAAAAGAAGGAAAGAAGGGAAAAAGGAAAAGAAAGGGGAAGAAAAGACAAAAAAAACGAAAAAAAAGTGGGGGGAAAAAGGGGAGAAAGGGGAAAAGTAAGAAAAAAGGGAACGGATTTGGGGGAAACGGGGAAAGGGCCCGGAAGAAGGAAAGGGAAGTGGGAGACGGGGGAGAGGGAAGGGAGCCGGAAAAGAGAAGCTAGGGGAGAAAAAGTTGGGGAGGGGGAAGCAAAAAGCGACAAGCCGGGGGAAGCAAAGGGAAGGGGGAAAAAAAGGGGCTCCCCGGGTGGGAGAAGAGACGGCCGCAGGGGGGGGGGGCGAAAAGAAAAAATAAGGACGCCCGGGGGGCCCCGGAGAAGGGGCGCCTCCTTTTCCCCCCCCCCTAAGCGGGCCCCCCGCCCCCCCCCCCCTCCTCCCCCCCCTTCTCCCCTCCCCTCCCCCTCTCCCCCCTTTCCCCCCCCTCCCCTTCTCCTCCCCCCCTCCCCCCCTTCTCCCCTTTCCCCTCCCTTCCCCCCTCCCCCCTCTCCTCTCCCCCCCTTTCCCCCTCCCCCTCCTCTCCCCCCTTTTCCCCCCTCTCTCCTCCCCCTCCTCCTCCTCCTCCCTCCCCTCCTCCCCCCCTCCCCCCTCCTCCTCCTCCCCTCCTCCCCCCCCCCCCCCTCCTTTCCCCCCCTTTCCTCCTCCCTCCCCCCAAAAAATTAAATAAAAAGAAACGGTTCTAAACCTATGTTTAAAAAATATATCTTTGATTTTTTACTAGCTGTATAAATTTTTTTGTTGAAAAAATTATGTATTATGCATTTTTTTTTTAAAATAAAAAAACCCCGGTTGAAAAAATCTGTGTATAAAAAAAGATTTTTTTTTGATTTTAATAATAAAAATCAAAAAGAAATATTTAACAAAAAATGTATTTACTTTTTTTCTTTTTAAAGAAAATTAAAAAAGGTTTTTTCCTCCAGTAATTTCTTTTTTCCGTGCGGTGATTCAAATTTTCATAATGGGCTATTTAACAAAGTTTTTAAAAGAGAGTTGTGAAAAAATCTCACAAAAATTTTGTTGCCTCATGCAACAATCACAAAATTTTCCCTAAACAAAGGGGGAATTTCGGATTTTCCCCATTTTTCTCTCCGTCTTTTTAAAATAATTCCATGTGTGTTTGTTTATTTGTTTGTTTGTTTGTTTATTGTTGTTTTTGAAATTTTTTGAGGCTTAGGGTGTGTTGACATGAGAGGTGTTTTAAAAGAGATTTAAAAGTGAAAGAGAAAAAGAGTGGGAGAGACAAAGAGAGAGAAAGAAAGAATAGACAGAAAGAAAGAAAAAATAGATAGATAGTAGGGAGGTAGATAGATAGTAGAAAGATAGATAGATGATAGATAGATAGGAAAGAGAGAGAGAGAAGGAGGGGGAGGAAAGAGGAGAGAGAGGAGAGAGAGAGGGGGGGGGGAAGAAGAAGAAAGGAGAAGAAGAAGAGAAGAAGAAGGGAAGAAGAAAAAAAGAAAAAAGAAAAAAAAGAAGAAGAAGAAGAAAAAAGGAAGAAGAAGAAAAAGAAGAAGAAAAAAAAGAAGAAGAAAGAAGAAGAAGAAGAAGAGAAGAAAAGAAAAAAGAAGAAAGAAGAAGAAGAAGAAGAAGAAGAAGAAAAGAAGAAGAAGAAGGAAAAAAGAAGAAAGAAGAAAAAAGAAAAAGAAGAAGAAGAAGAGAAGAAGAAAAAAAAAGGAAGAAGAAGAAGAGAAGGAAGAAGAAGAAGAAGGGGAAAAAAGGGGAAAAAAGAAGAAGGAAGAAGAAGAAAAGAAGAAGAAGAAGAAAAGAAAGGAAGGAAGAAAAAAGAAGAAGAAGAAGAAGAAAAAAAGAAGAAAAGAAGAAGAAGAAAGAAGAGAAAAGAAGAAGAAGAAGAAAAAGAAGGGAAGAAAGGAGAAGAAGAAAAGAGAAAAAAGAGAAAAGAAAAAGAAGGAAGAAAAAGAAGAAGAAAAAAATATTTAAATTCGGTTTTTGGTAGGCAAACTGCAAAAGTGGTAAAATTTATAGTATAGATAGATTGATTGATAGATAAGTAGACAGACAGATGAAAAATAGAAAACAGCGAATAGATGATAAAACATATATAGATAGATGGATAGATAGTTATAATAGTTTGGGGTGATAGATAGATAGATAGATAGATAGATAGTAGATAGATAGTAGTTTGTTGGGTAAAAATGACTGGAGTTTTTAAAGAAAAGGGCCCCAGTTTTGAGATTTTTTTTAAAAAACAAGATGGGGGGTCAGAAAATTATTTTTTGGTAAAGTGCCCACACAGTTTTTGTTGATAGGAATTTGGTATCTATTTGTTTTGGGTAAATACGGCAGATATCTGAATAAAAAAAAAAAGCAATTGTCATTCAGGGGGTCCTGTAGATAGTTCGAAGTTTGGACTTTACTCAGGGTCTTTGTTATTGTTTTTTGCCACCCCCGTTTATGATTTAATCCCTCACTAAAACTTTTTTTAAAGGGACTAAAAACCCGTTCATGGATACAAAAGGGTTTTTTTTTTTGTGGGTTTCCGTTTATTTTGGGAAAGGAAATTGTTTTGAGCTTCTTAGCCAAGCGCATACTATTTTTAAGATAAAACCAAAAGGTTGACATAATAAGGCCCTTTGTTTTGTTTTTTGCATCCCTTTTGAGAAACTTTTCACTAAAGTGTTTTAACCGACTAAAAAAATTTTCAGGGTTAAACAGTTTTGTTTTGTTGGCCCGTTAAAATTAGGAGGGCCAAGGGTTATGAGATTCTTCCCCAAAAGGCCATACTACCCTATATTTCCCCCCCCAAAATAAAAATTGTATGCCCCCTTTTGTGGGGAACCCAACAAACATTGCCACCCGGGGAAGTATAAGGGCCCAAGAGACAAAATTGTGTTTACCCCAATAAACGTTTACGTCGGGGGTTAAATCCCGTTCTTTTGGAGCATTACTCAAAAAACGGGAGGGGAAAAATAACAAAAAACAACGACATGAAGGGCCGTCTTCTTTAAACCATCTTTACTTATTTTTGCAAGCCTGTTTTCTTCTTTATTGCCCCTAACTCGTTCCTTTCATTCTTTTCTCTGGGGCCCAGAGCGCCCAGAAAACTATGTCATTACAAGAAAACATCTCCGGGTCATTTCTAAAAAATTCCCCTAACGACACGGTAAGGAGGGAAAAGGGAAAATTAAAAATTTGGGCCCAGGCCCAAAAATCCGTTTATTGTTTAGGGGCCCCGAGGTTTATTTTAGTGCATCTCTAGGTCCGCTTTTTAAAAAAACTCATCCGCAAAATGTGTACTTCTGTACTTCTTTTAAAACGAGGGCCCCCTCCCAAATAAAAGTCTTACGAAACCGGGAAATTCGGGAAAGGGAAGTAATAGGGGTTAAAGGGACACATAGAAGGAGGAGGCTCGCCAAATCAACGAATCAATGTATAAGTTTTTCCCAAAGGGGAAAAAAAGGCAAGGGAAACCCAAAATCCCGGTTTTCTGTAGATTTCCTCATCCCCAAAAACCCCGGGGGGAAAAAATAATAATAATAATAATAAAAATTAAAAATTTAATAATAAAAATAAAAATTAAATAAAATAAAAATTTAAAAATCATTAAAAATTAATAATAAAAATTAATAATAATAAAAATAATAATAACAAAAATTTCTTTATTGTCCAAATAGGAAAATTTATTTTTTATTTTGTGTCCCCGGGTTTTTTTTTCCCCTTTCCCTTTATTTTTTTATTTTTTTAAAAGACAAATTATGGGCATAGTTTTTAAAAGTTTAAGGTTTTTGTTTTTACATGTTAATGATGGGGGGGAAAAAAAAAAAACTATCATGTAAATGCTTTTTTTAAATTTTACATTTTTTTCCAATTTTAAAAATTTAGCAAAAATCTCTAGGTTTGAGTGAGTTAAGAGATAACGTAAATAGATAGTTTTGGCTTGGCAAAGGGAAGCCATAACAGGCCTTTCCCAGAAGAAATAACGGGCCCAAAAAACCCCAAAAACTGTGTGACCCCCAATGAACGTAAAAAGGTGGGTTTTTAAATTACAGTTCAGTGACCCAAAAAACCCTTAAACGGGGGAGGGCCCAAAAAAACAATAACAAAAAACCTGAGTGAAGTCATCTTTCGAACTTTTTTAAAATTATAATCTAGGGAAAAGGGCGATGACTCACCCAAAAGGTATTTTCCGTAGATCTAAGAAAACCAAACTCCCCAACCCCACTGTTGGAAGAGTTATAAGTGCCCGTTTAAAAAAAAAAAATTTAAAGAAGTTGACTGTTCAGAAATTGGGAAAACGAAAATTTGGCCCTCGGGGGGATCTGCCTATGATTAGCAATCTAGATGCCTGTTTTTAAATAAAAATTTTAATATTAAAAATAAAAAAATTTTAAAAATTTATAATAATAATAAAAATTTAATTTAATAATAATAATAATAATGATAATAATAATAAAAATTTAAAATTTAAAAAATAATAAAAATGTGATGATTGATGGAGGGTAATAATGTTGTGATGATAAAAAATTTTAATTTTAATAAAATAAAAACAAAAATTAAAATAATAAAAAATAATAATAATAATAATAATATAATGTTGATGATGAGGGATAATAAAAATTTAATAATAGTAATAATAATAAAAATAATAAAAATTAATAAAAATTTAATAATTATAAAAATTTAAAAATAATGATGATGATGATGATGATGAAAATTAATAAAAATTAATGATGAGGGAGGGAAAATTTAATAATAAAAAATTTAAAAAATAATAATAATAAAAATATTAATAAAAATAATAATAATAATAATTAAAAATTAATAAAAATTAAAAATTAATAAAATGATGATGATGATGATAAAAATTAATAATTTAGTAAAAATTAATAAAAATAATAATAATAATTAATAAAAATTTAAAATAAATAAATTTAAATTAAATAATAATAAATAAATAATAAATTAATTTATTATATTTTTATTTTTACGTTATCATTATTTTTATTATTATTTTCATTATTTTTAAATTATTTTTAATTATTATTATTTTATTATTATTATTTTTTTTATTATTTTTATTTTTTGGGTTTTGCCATTTTCTAAAATGATAATCTCAAGAAACCCTAAATTCCAAAAAAAATTCTCGAAAACCCCCTCATCCTTAAACCCCTTTGTAACTATCTTACGTTTTTTTCACACCGTATTTTATTGAACTGGTTAGTGGAAAAGGGCATTACTTTTCTTGACATTGTTGCTATTGGTACCCCGCCGTTTTCCCTTAACTAAAAAAAACAACAAACGCAACAAAAAACAAAAAACAACAGAAAATGTATTTAACTATTTACTTATACAAATACTTTTACTCTACTACTATACTACTACTAAATACTTCTTTTTACTCCCTATACTGCCACAAATACTACTACTATTCTACTACTACTACTACTACTACTACTATTTATTTCTATAATACAAATTTAAATTAAATACTTTTCTATACTATTTACTCCTATACTACTATTTAACTACTACTACTACTATTTACAAATTATTTACTCCCTAAAATATATTTTATACCACAAAACCACTTACTATTTAGATACTCCAACTAAAAACAATATCGAATTTTAAAAAGCACGTAAATTTAAAAGTAACTAATTTTTCCGTACCGCTCTTTAACTGATTTTGTGCCCAAAAGCAAATTAAATTACTTTCCCCCCGTCTCACTTTTTAAAAAAATTCATTACCTTCCCCCCAGGGACGGGAAAAAAATTTGGACGTTGTATGAGTTTGATCGGGGGACCAAAGTTGTTTCAAGGGGCATTATTCATTTTTAGAGAACAGCACCCGCTGGTATGTGATTCCAAAGGGGGATATTGACCAGGTCATTCTGTAAAACCAAAGGTGGTAGGGGGGGCCCCAATACAGTAACAAACCCAAATATTTTTGGAGTGTTGGTGGGAACCCGTGGGTAGAAAGTGTCGATAATGTTGGTTAATGTGAGGGGAAAATTTTTAATATATTATATATATATTATTATATAAATATAATATATAATATTTTTATATTTGTGTGTGTGTGTGTGTGTGCTTTTGGGGTTTTTTTGAGTGATACAAAAATATTTTTTGTTATTTTTTTAAAAATGAAAAATTTCAAAAATTATTTTTTTTTATTCTTTTTAAAAAAAATTTTAAAAAATTCCTTTTTGTAAATTAGTTTTTTTTTTTCCGACATATACGTGTCGGGGGCGATGAGTACATTTTATCTTCATTCAAATCATTTAAAATTAAAATCAGGGGGTAAATGGGGAAATTGCACTTTCGAAAATTTGATAAAAGGGTGCCCCTTCGCCTCAAAACGGTTTTAAAGTCGGGGGGTTTAAAGATTTTTAAAAATTTTTGTTTTTCATACCCAAAAAAATCCCAGATTTTGTTGAGTTTGTATGTTTTATTGAGGAGAAGGGATCCCCTATTATGGGGATGCAAATCCCAAAACAATTTATTTTTTTGACCTTTTTAAACCTTTTAAATTTCGGCTTTTAAGCAGGGGGTTTTCGTTCGACATAATCCGTTTTGGGGGACGAGGGGCACATTTATTCAGCCGTTTTGGAATTGTAATTTCAAATATTAAAGAAAATTTGGGTTTTTGGCTTTAATGAAAAAGATCGATCAAAAAAAGTTTAGGGGGTTTTTTCGTTTATCAATCATGAGGCAAGGGGCCCTTTAAAAAACCATTTAAAGGGGCTTCTAGATTTTTAAAAAAAATTTTTAAAACACTCTCTTTCAATATGGAATAAAAATTTCATGTCAAAATAAAGGGTTTCCAAATTTCATTGGAAGTGAAAAAACACTCTTCCGGGAGGCCCTGAACCTTTACTTGGGTGAATGGTCTTTGGTTTAACTTTTCCCCTTACCATCCACTGTCAAAATTTTTCCCCCAAAACTTCACCCCAAGGGAACACAAATATTTTTTTACACTCAAACAAAATGCAGAACCAAACAAAACGGGACACACAACACACAAAACAAAAAAAACAATATTTTTAAAATATAATTTATTTTTTTATATTTTGAATGCAAATTTTCACTAACATTTTTGTGGGGGGGGGCCGACCTCTTTTTCTGTGTTTTCCCCACGTTTTCCCATGGGGGTTAATCCATTGTAATGCCCGAAAGCAAAATTTTCTTACTCAAACAAAAGTTGTTTCGTTTTTGTAGTGGTGTTAAGTGTTGATGTGTATTGTGATGTGCTCTCATTGCTTATATTATGTGTGTGTGTGTGTGTGCGTGTTTATATTATATTATAATTTTATAATATATTTTTTATTTTAAAGGGTTTGTTGTTACTAAAAATTTGGGCCCCTTTCCCCCCAAAATTTTTATACAAATGAAGAAAAGGGTAAAGGGGAAAAGAGGGAAGAAAAGAAATAAAGGGGAAAAGATGTGAAGGAAAAGAGATGTGAAGGAAAGGGGTTTGAAGAAAAGAAAGGGAAGGGGAAAAGATGTGAAGGAAAGAGATGTAAAAGGAAAGAGGTGAAAAAAAAGGATGAAGGAAAGAGGTGGAGAAGTGGTGTAAAGGGAAAAAGGGGGGAAAGAAAAGAATGAAGGAAAGAGGTAAAGGAAATTTTTTTGTGAAGGAAAGGGGTTGAAAAAAGAGATGAAGAAAAGAGATAAAGGAAAGGTAAAGGAAAAAGAGATGGGGGAAAAAGAGGTGAAGAAAAGGAAAAGGAAAAAGGGTGAAGGAAAGGGTAAAGGGAAAAAAAGGGGGTTTTGAAAAAAGGATAAGGGGAGGAAAAGGGTGTGAAGGAAAGAGGTGAAGGAAAGAGATGGGGGGAAAAGGGGTTTGAAAAAAAAAAGGATGAGGGAAAGGGTGAAGGAAAGAGGTGAAGAAAAGGGGTGAAAAAAAGAGATAAAGGGGGAAAAGGGGTTTGAAGGAAAGAGGTGAAAAAAGAGATAAAGGGGAAAGGGGTGAAAAAAAAGGGTGAAGAAAGGATAAAAGGAAAGAGGTAAAGGGAAAAGGGGTTGAAGAAAAGAGATGAAGGAAAGGGTGGGGAAAAGGGTAAAGGGAAAAGGAGGTGGAAAGAGGTGAAAAAAAGAGGTGAAAAAAAGGGGGGGAAAGAAAAGGTTTGGGAAAGAGGTGAAGGAAAGAGGTGAAAAAAAGAGATGAAGAAAAGGGTGAAGGAAAAGAGGTGAAGAAAAGAGATGGGGAAAGGGAGGTAAAGGGAAAAAGAGGGGAAAAAAAGGTTGGGGAAAGAGGTAAAGGAAAAGAGATTTTGGGAAGGGAAAGAGGTGAAAGGGAAAAGGGGTTTAAAGGAAAAGAGTTGAAAAAAAGAGGTGAAAAAAGAGAGAGGAAAAGGGTGAAAAAAAGGATTTTAAAGGGGAAAAGGTAAAAGGAAAAGATTTGAAAACAGAGATAAAGGAAAGGGGGGAAAGGGGGAAAGATGAGGGAAAGAGGGGTGAGGAAAGGTTTGGGGGAAGGAGGGGGAAGGAAAAGAGAAGAAAAAAAAATAAAAAAGGAATCCTTTTGGAATTCAAAAAAAAACGCCCCCTTTTTTTAAAATGGACCCGATGGCCTTAAAAATTTTTAATCTCCTCTTTCGACAAAAAAAGGGCCAGTCTGCAAAAAGGGGGATATTTCAGCTGAAAAAATGGTTTTTTAAATAAAAATGAAAAATAATAGTGTTTTTTTGGTTTTATCTTTCAAAAAGGGATTAGATATTCTGAGGGAAAGGGAAAAGAGGTTTAAAGGGTTTATGAGGATATTTATTAATTTTTGATGTTATTGTTGTATCGTTAAAAAAAATTAAAGGACTTTAAAATATCCCTTTTACCTTTAAATAAAACAAAATTTTCAAGAGATTTGTCTGCCCAAAAAAAATAAAGTATTGGGGAATTATGAAGTAATACGTTTTTTCCCGTTTAAAAAATAACAATTTTGAAAATTTAAAAAAGCTTTAAATTTCCCCCTAAACGTGTTTCACATCGCTTTTAGATATTTTTCGGGGGGGTGACGTCACGGGTTTGTCTTTGTTATTTTTTTTTTTTTTTTCCATCCGGGGTTTATGAGTAATGTCCATGAACCTTTTTTAACCCCGACTAAAAAAGTTCAGGGAAATACACCGTTTTGTGTTTTAGTCCTTTTTACCTGGATGGAAATTTTTGTGAGTTTCTTACCCAAGCGGCGTTTTAAACTAAAAGGGGTCCCGACCCAAAAACCCTTTACCATAATTTTTATATATTATATTATAATTTTTTTATTTTATATATATATATAATATTTATTTTTATATTTTAATACTTAGGGATGTCCCAATTTTTTGAAAAAATTTGGGTTTGACAAACGAGGGTCATTTTTCTATCGATTGTTTTTATTCTAAGGACGGTACAGCCCCAAAATTTTTTTTTGATCCTTTTATTTTTGTCAGAGGGGGCCCATTTGCAGCGCTCCCCACTTTCGGGCGTCATAAAAATTTTAATACCAAAAAATAGACCCAAATGCCATAGGGGGACCCATCGCCCTAAAAAGGGGTATTTTGTGGGGAACCCGAACCACATGCTTAAACCCAAAAAAATTAAAGGTTTAAAGGGGTAAAAATTTAAAAAAAATTGGGGGCTTTTGCACCCGAAAATGGTATACTTTTCCCCTCAATAAAACTTTAACAAACCCAAAAAAAGTTTTGATATTTTTTCTATAAATTCAATTTTCAAATTTCCCCATCCTGATTTAATACCCTTTTTTGAGGCAAAGGGGTGACATATAAAAATATTCCAGTTTTGGTTGAGGGGAAAACATCGAGGGGTTTTTATTGGGTGTTTTCTTTTTTAGAAAACCCCCGAAACGGGGAAACCCCGCCAAAAACCCCCAAAAACCCGCCGAAACCCCCCCAAAAAACCCCCCAAAACCCCGATAAAACCCGCGAATCCCGAAAAAGTTAGGGGAAAAGTAGGGGGCTGGGGGAGTAAACCCTAAAACTCAGGGAAGGGTAACCATTGGGGAGGGAACCTGGGGGGGGGTTTTCCCGGCGGGTTTTTTTTAAAAAAAAACCAGTGTTTTTTTAGGGAACCCCCGCCAAAACCCCGGGCCGAAAACCCCGGCAAAACCCCCGAAAAATTAACAAAAAGGGAAAGGGGAAAGTAGAAAAACTGTGGGGAAAGTAAACCCGGGAAAAATAAAGGGAAGTGTACACCAGTCGGGAGTAAACCTGAGACTAAGTTTATGGGCCCCGGTTTCGGGGGGTTTTCGAAAAAAAAAAAGAATTGGCTTTTTTTAAAAAACCCCCCAAAACCCCGCCAAAACCCGCAATATCCGGCAAAGTTAGGGGAAAAAAATTTTTGGGGCAACAGGGGGGGGTTTTGATCCTGGGAGCCGGGGAATTGCCACCAGTGGGGATTTAAACCCTGGGACTGTGAAAAAAGGTATCGTGGGAAAAAAAACCTGGGACTAAAGGGAATGGATACCATTGAAATTTGAAGCCGGTTTAGGGGAATTGGGGGTCCCAGAGGAGAATAAACCCTGACCCTATAAAAAGGGGGGTTGGGCGCCAGGGGGGGGGAAACCCTGGGATTCGGGGGAAATTGCACACCAGTGGGGATTTAACCTGGGATTGTTTTTAAAAAAGGATTTCAGGGGGGAAAAAATACAAGGGGAACTAAAAAGGGAGGGGAAACCCTTTTGAAATTTGGAAGCCGGAAAATGGGAGTTGAGTCCGAGGAGTAAATTGAACCTGACACTATAGAAGGTGGGCCCCAGTGGGGGTAAACCCTGGGTTTGGGGGAAATTGGGCACCCCAAATTTGGGGAGTTAACCTTGGACTGTGGGAGTGGATAATTTGGGGGTACCCGAGCCGAACTTTAGGGTTGGGGCCCCAGGGGAATAAACCTGCACGTTTAAAAGGGTTGGGCCCCGCCAGGGGGAGTAAAACCGGGGATTCGGGAATTGCACACCAGGGGGGTTTTAAACCCTGGGAATATGTAAAAAAGGATATCAGTGGAAAAAAAACCTGGTATAAAGGGGGGATGGATACCATTAAAAATTTAAAGTTTGGTTAATGGAGTTTGGTACCAGGGAGAAGGGAAACCTGACACAAAGGAAAGGTGGGCCCCGTGGGGAAAGGTGAACCGGGGACTATGAAAAAAGGATATGAGGGGGAAAAAAAACCCTGGGTTTAAAGGGAGATGAAAAAATTTGAAAGTTAAAGGGCCATATGAGAGTTTGGTCCCAAAGGGAGAATGAACCTGAAAATTTTTAGGAGGTGGGGGGCCCAGTGGGGAGTAAAAACCTTTGGGACTATGAAAAAAGGATATGGGGGGAAATAAACCTGGGACAAAAGGGAGATAAATCCCATTAAAAATTTGAACCCGGTTTTGAGATTTTGGGTTTCCAGAGGAAAAATAAAACCTGACATATAGGAGGGGGGGCCCAGTGGGGAGTAAACCCTGGGACTAGAAAAAAAGGATATCAGTAGGAAATAAATTGGGACTAAAGGGAGGTGGATACCATTGGGGGGTTAAAACCCGGTTTGGTATTTGGGTACCAGAGGAGAGAAAAACCCCTGACAACTATAGGAGGTGGGCGCCAGGGGGGGAGTAAAACCTGGGACTATGTAAAAAGGTTTTGAGTGGGAAAAAAACCCGGGGACAAAAAGGGGTGAATACATTTGAAAGTTTGAAAAGCCGGATATGGGTTGGGGGTTACCAGAGGAGAATAAAACATGACACTTTTGGGGGGGGCGCCAGTGGGGGGTGAACCTGGGACTATGTAAAAAGGATTTCAGGGGGAAAAAATAAACCTGGGGACAAAAGGGGAGAGGGGAATACCTTTAAAAAGTTGAAGCGGATATGAGAGTTTGGTACCAGAGGAGAATGACCTGAAAAATATAGGAGGTGGGCCCCATTTGGGAGGGAAACCCTGGGACTATAAAAAAAGGGGTTTTGAGGGGGAAATAAACCTGGGACAAAAGGGAGAAGGATCCCATTAAAAGTGAACCCGGATTTGGGGAGTTGAGTACCAGAGGAGAATAAAACCGGACACTATAGGAGAGGGCCCCCAGTTTTGGGGGAAAAAACCGGGGGGACTCAGGGAAGTGAAACCAATTTGGAGTTAACCTGGACTGGGGGAAAGATGGATAACTGTGGGTTTTTCCGAGCCAAAACTTTTTGGGAGGGGGCTACCAGGGGAAAATTTAAAAACCTGCACTATAAAAGGTGGGGAAAAGGGGGGGAGTGAACTGGGAGTCGGGGAAAATTGCACCCCAGGGGGGGTTTTAAACCTGGGAATAGGTAAAAAGGGGTTCAGTGGGAAAAATAAATTTTGGGCTTAAAGGGGATGGTTTCCCATTGGGAGTTGAAGCCGGATTTATTTCCCCGGGGATATTTTTTTTTAGATATTCACAGGGTTTACCCCCCTTGGGTGTGCAATTCCCTGACTCCCAGGTTCCCCCCCACGGGGGCCCCCACCTTTTTTTTAGTTTCAGGTTTTTTTTTTTCCCTCTGGTAGAACCCCTTTTAGTTGGTCGGTTTCCCCACAGTTATCCTTTCCCCCACTTTTCCCGGGAAAACTCCAAATTGGTGTGCATTTTCCCCTGAGTCCCGGGGGTTCACTCCAACTGGCGCCCTTTTCCCCAAATGTGCAGGTTCATTTTTCCTTTGGGTTTAAATAAAACCCCCTTTTCCCGGCTTAAATTTTTTCAAGGGTATCCTTCTCCCTTTAGTCCCGGGTTTTAAATTTCCCACTCATACCCTTTTACATAGTCCCGGGGTTCACCCCCCCACTGGGGGCCCACCCCCTTTTGTGTCAGGTTCATTTCCTCTGGTACCAAAACTCCCCTATCCAGCTTCAACTTTAAATTTATTTCATCCCCCTTTAGCCCCGGGGGTTTTTTTCCCAGGGATAATCCTTTTTACATGCCCCCAGGTTCACCCCCCCACTGGCCCCCACCCCCTTTTATTGTCAGGTTTTTCCCCTCTGGTACCAAACTTTTCATCCCAAGTTAAAATTTTTAATGGTATCCATCCCCCTTTAGTACCAGGTTTTTTTTTTTCCACTGTTTTCCCTTTTTTTCATTTTCCCCGGTTTAAAAACCCCACTGGTTTTTGCTTTTCCCCTGACTCCCGGTTCACTCCCCACTGGGCCCACCTTTTATGTGTAGGTTTATTCCCTCTGGTAGCCAACTCCTATAGTTGGCTCGGAAAACCCCAGTTTTCCTTTCCCCCCAAAGTCCCGGGTTTTAACTCCAAATTGGTGTGAAACTTCCCTGAGCCCCGGGTTTCACCCCCCACACGGGGCGCCCATCCCCTTAGTGTAGGTTCATTCTCCTTGGAAACTAAAACCCATAATCCGGCTTAAACCCTTTCTTTGGTACCCTTCCCCCTTTTGCCCAAAGGTTTTTTTTTCCCACAATTTATCCTTTTTTACATGGTCCCAGGTTCATTTCCCCACTGGGGGGCCCCCCCTTCCCTATAGTGCAGGTTCATTTCCTTGGTCCCAAACTCTCTTTCCCAAAGGCTTAAAACTTTCAATGGTATTCTTCCCCCTTTAGTCCCAGTTTTTTTCCCATGATACCCTTTTTACTTTGTCCCGGGTTTCATCCCCACTGGCGCCCAACTCCTATATGTAAGGTTCATTTTTCCTTGGTTCCCAAAAACTCTCATTTCCGGCTTCAACTTTCAAATTTGGTATTCATCCCCCTTTGGGTCCCAGGTTTATTTCCCACTCATACCCTTTTTTTAATAGTCCCAGGTTCACTCCCCACTGGGCCCACCTCCTATAGTGTCGGGTTTATTTTTCCTTGGTCCCAAAACCCTTATACCCGGCTTAAATTTAAAAAGGGTATTTCCCCTTTATTTCCGGGGGTTTTATTTCCCCTAATATTTTTTTAAAAATAGCCCCCAGGTTCACTCCCACTGGCGCCCACCCCCAAAGTGTCGGTTCTTTCTCCTCTGGTACCAAACTCTAATATCGGCTTCAACTTTCCCAATGGTATTCATCTCCTTTGCCCCCAGGTTTTTTCCCCTGATACCCTTTTTTACATAGTAAAGGTTCACTCCCCACTGGCGCCCCCCTTCCTTTTATTTGTCGGTTTTTTCTCCTGGTACCAAACTCTCTTACCAAGCTTCAAATTTTAAGGGTTTATCCTCTCCCTTTAGTCCCGGGTTTTTATTTTCCACTGTTTTTCCTTTTTACATATTCCCGGGTTTTAAATCCCCAGGGGTGTGCAATTCCCTAATCCCAGGTTCACCCCCCATGGCGCCCCTTCTATAGTGTCGGGTTTCTTTTCCCCTTTGGGCCCCCCAAACTCCTATAGTTCGGCTGGATACCCCATTTTCCATCCCCCACTGCCCAAGGTTAACCCCCAAATTTGGGTTGTGCAATTCCCTGAATCCCAGGTTCCTCCCCTGGCGCCCCCCTTCTATAGGTCAGGTTCATTCTCCTCTGGTACCCCAATCCCATACCCGGTTTCAACTTTATGGTATCCTTTCCCCCTTTAGCCCGGGGGGTTTTTTTACCCACTGATACCCTTTTTCACAATAAAGGAAAAAACCCCACTTGGGTGAAATTTCCCTGAATCCCGGGTTTTCCCCCCCACGGGGCCCCCACCTTCTTTTGTGTCGGTTCTTTTCCCCTTTGGGTTCCCTTTCCAATTTCCCCATTTCCGGCCCCAAATTTAAAGGGGTTTTCCATGCCCCTTTTAGCCCCCGGGTTTTTTTTTTTCCCAAATGATTTTCCTTTTTTCCCACAGTCCCGGGGTTAAACTCCCCATGGTTTTTTGAAATTCCCTGGAACCCCCCCCCGGGGAAATAAAAAACCCCCCCTTTCCCCCCAAACTTTCCCCATAACTTTGCCCGGTTTTATTGTGGGTTTTGGGCCCGGGTTTCGGGGGGTTTCTTTTTTTAAAGCACAAATTTTTTTTTAGAAACCCCCGAAACCGGCCGATTAAAATTGCGGGTTTCACTCCGACGGGTTTGTCCCTTAAAAAAAAAAAACCCCCCCCCCCCCTGAGTCTGGGTTAACCCCCCACGTTGTCTATTCCCATAATTTTGGCGGGTTTATTGTCGGGTTTCCCCGGGGTTTTTGGGGCCGGGTTTCGGCGGGTTTTCGTAAAAAAAGCACTGGTTCTTTTTTACAAAACCCCAAAACCCATTTCCCGGGGTTCACTCCCCAATGGTTACATTTTCCCTGTGTTCTGGGTTTCCACCCCCCACACCCACCTATTTCCCCTTAATTTTTGTCGGGGTTTTTCGTCGGGTTTAAAGGGGTTTTTCGGGGGGTTTTTCGGGGGTTTTCGGCGGGTTTGGCGGGTTTCGGCGGGGTTTGGGGCGGGTTTCGTAAAAAAGCCCACCCCGGTTTTTGTTTGGGGTTTGTCAGGTGTATCGTCCGGGGGGAAAATTATTTTGTCATATGTATGTATCGTTTTATTATTTATTCAAGGGAAAAACCCAAATGTTTTTTTGGCCACTTTTTCGTTTACTTTTTTTAAATAACGTTTTATATGCGGGGGCCCGGGGGCTATGTTGGTTGTTTTGGGGCCGGCACCGCATCCATCGTTTAAAAATAAAAGTACCGAAATTTAATTTTTAAATAAAAAATTGAAAAATGGTATACACCCCCTATTACTTAATCAAATTTAAGTATTTTCTTTATTTTAAATTTTCTTTCTTTTGAAATTTTAAAAAATTATGGCATTTTTTAAAAATAATTTTCTTCTGATTTTTGGCCCCCCGTTTACTGAAAAGGCATGCCAGGGCCCAATTGTGTTGTGTTTTATTTATATGGGTTTTTATGAGTTTTAATATAGCGCAATATTCCCCTAAGTGTGCTCAGGGGGCTTTAAAAAGGGGCCCCGGGGGAAAACAGCAAAGGGTAAAAATGTGGGAGGGAAAACATAAACCCCCTCTTAGGCGATATTAAAAATTTTTCGTACAAAGAAAAACGCTGTTAACGGCCAGATACGCATTTTACACCTGAGTTGGTGAGGGAATGTGGAAGGGAAAGCGATTTTTCCAAGGCCCCCCCAAACTATGGGGCCGAGCGGAGGCTCGAAAACCCCGGAACTTCCGATCCGAAAGCGCGTGGGCCCTACCACAGACCAAAAATAGCCGCCCCATGTATTTGTTATTTAATATATATTTAAAATTTTTAAATATATATATTATATATATATATATATAATTTTATATATATTTATTTTTACACACTTTTTAGATTTTTCCCTCTTACCCCCCTGTGTAGCTCCCTAATTTGTTTGTCAGAAAACAATGGAAAAAAAAGTTTAAATTTGATATTTTTTAAAATTTTAAAATTCAAAAATTTGGCATCCAAATCACATTTAAAAAGTAAATAATAATATTTAAAAATTTTAAAAATAAAATTAAAATAATAATTTAAAAATAATAATATAATAATAATTTTTATATAATAAATAATAATAATTTGTTTTTTAAATTTTCCATAAATATGGGAGTTTGTAAATTTTGTTACACTTTTTTAACCCTTATATGAAAAACAGAAAATTTCACTCCCACTTATTCTCTCTCTCTCTCTCTTTCTCCCCTTTTCTTTCCTCTCTCTCTTCTCCCCTCTCTCTCTCTTAAAGTTTAAACTATTTTGGGGGGAGTAGGGGCTCGAAAGGTGTTTTGTTTTGTGTTTTTTTTAATTTAGCCACAATAAGGGAAAAAATTTTCCCTTTTATCTCTTTATTTACAGAGATATTAGGATAAGGGCACTTAAGACTGTCTCGGTTTTCTGTGAGGGGGAAACAAAGGGGTTTTTGGGGGGTTAGGAGGGGAAAAACAAAGGGAGAAAAATAGAGAGAAATAGAGGAAAATGGATGGAAGGGAAAAGAGAAAGGGGTCACAAAATTTTAAAGGATAGAGTAAATAAAAAATAAACCCGATAAGTAGTGGAAAAGTTTGATCGGATGGGGCCCGTTGAGTTTATCGATGGTTAAATTTGATAAGATTGACAGGGTTTGCTAGCCTTGTAGCTACTATCTAGTTAGAATTTTGTACTTTGAATTTGATAGAAAAGATATAGACAGTAGATAGGGTAGATAGATGATAGAAAAGACAAGGGCAGATGTGGAGATAGGGTTTGATAGATAGATGATTGATGGCATAGAGGGTAGAAAGATGGGGTAGATAAAAAGATTGAATTGATAGATAGTAGATAGTTAGATGAATAGGTTAAAACGATAGAATTTCACAGATAAAAAGGGTAGTGTAAATAGAAAAAGAAAGATAGGTAGTCGAAATTTTTGATCATTGGAAAAATGAGTACATCGGGTCGGGGAATTAAGGGTGATAGATAGATAGGTAGATAGAAAAGAAGATAGATAGATAGTTGGATAGTAAAATAGGGTAGAGGGTAGATAGATAGATAGTTTTAGAGATTGTAGTTTATTTAGATTCTATAGTCCCAAAGGGAAGGCTATTTATTTCATTCTTCACCTTACTCGGTGTAAAAAGAACCTGGCCGTTAACACCCTTGACTTGTTACGAAAAATTGAAATTGGGCCTTTAAAAGGCGTCTGTCCCCTCCTACATTTTGGGGAAATGTTGCTTTTTGGTAGGGACCCCTTGTAAAGCGATTTATTTTAGGAATATTACGCTATATAAAAGCTCTTTTTTAAAAAAAAAAATTTTTTGATCTCTCCCTCTCTCTCTCTCTCTCTCTTTTCTTTTTTCTCTCTCTCTCTCTTCTGTGGGGTGTGGGTGTGTTTTCTTCTTCTCTTTCTTCTCTCTCTCTTTCTCTCTCCTCTCTCTTCTCTCTCTCTTTTCTTTTCCCTTTGTTAAATCCCTTTTTTAATTTCTTTTAAATGCTATTAGAAAAGCCTTAAAAAGAAAATTTTAAAACATCCGGAAAAAACAAATTTCTTTTAAGAGGTCGTTGGTCCAGTTTAAAAAAAAAAATCGGTTGGGGAAATTAAAAAGAAAGACCCAAAAAAATAATTTTAAAAATGTTTTGACCCCAATTTAAAAAGGGTTTTAAAATTTTTGCCTGTGAGGAAAAAAATTTAAAGATTTGAAGGCCAAAAAACTTTCTACCGTCACCCCTCATCCATTCTGGCCCCAAAGAAGCAGAAGCCCAGATTTAGATTCAAAATCTCTCCTTACCAGAACATTTTCCCGGATTTTCCCCCAAAACCCTTACACCAACTAAACAAAATTTTATTTTTTTTTTCACTCAGGTTTAAAAGCAGTAAGTTTTTTTTGCCATACATAATTTCTTTTTGCAAAAAAACGCTCTAAAAACACCCCTGTTTTTTTTCTTTCCCAAATTTTTTGTGTAAAAAGAGAAACTTGAATAAGGGGAAAAAGGTTGGTTTCATCGTAAAAAAAATGTGGGCGATTTTCCCATGGGTTGGGAAGGGAGGGTTAATTGGGGGTCAAAAAGGGGAAAATTATCCCAGTACTCATGGCATTAATTTAAGGGGTTTTTAAAATTGATTTTTCTAGATTTGAGTTACCATTTTAGTTTTTATTATGGAAATCTTTTATATTTGTTTTTCCCTTTTTATAGCCAATTTGCAAAGCCTTAGGGCATCTTTAAAAAGTAGGGTTTTACCATAAAGTAGGGGTAGACATGGTAATTTGCCGGGCCGTTGGGCCTTAAAGGTATTAAGGCTAAGCCACAAAGGGCGTCATTGTCTTGAAAAATAGGGAAAAAATTTTTCAAAAAAAAAGTTTACACTTTTAATTTTTTTTGTTTCACAAACAATGAAATTTTATCGTTGGGCCCCGGGTTTTTAAAAAAACCCACGGTCAAAAAGCCCCCAAACTTTAAAAAACCCAAACCCCACCCGCTTTTAATTTTTTACGCTCTTCTTTCTCGTTTCCCCCCGACCAAACAGTAAGGGGGGTTTGGGTTTAAAAGGTTTGGGGAAGGTTCCCGCCATTTTCCAAAGGTCCCAAAAAGGCGATTTTCATTTTTCCCCTTTGCCGGTTTTTGCTATGCTGAAAGGGATAAGAGGGGGATCTTGGACGTTGAATGGGGTCATTGGGCTTTCTTACTCGCCCGCCACACACAATGACCTAAAATTGTTCCCTTAAAACAATTTGTGTTTTTAAACCCGTTACCCTTTCCTCTTTGAGGCGTGTCAGGCATGTGGGTATTGAATTCCCCCTTGTCCCTTTTTAAATTTAGGGGGTTTTTAATCTGATGTGTGCGGTTTGTTTTTAAAATGTTAATTTTAAATTTCTATTTTAAATGTGAAAGAATCCGTTGATTATCTGTTGACTTTCAATACCCGTTTTTTTGAATGGGAAAAAAAAATTTTAATTAAAAATATCGGTTCCCCATAACCCCAAAACCGATTTTGAAATAAACCCTTAAAGACGGGGGGAAAAAGAAAACGGTCCCTTTAATTTTATTAAAAATTGGTATAGTCGTTTTTTTGGCTATCGGTGAAAAATAGAAAATAAGAGTTTATTTCCCTTTTAAAATTTTTTTTGTTTTGGGGGGTAACAGCAATACAGAATTGTCTTTTTTTTTTTTTAACAAGAAGTGGATTTACCTGTTTGAAAAATTTAAAAACATAGGCATTTTAACCTTTAGGGAAATCTAAAAATTTCAAATTTAAAATATCACCCCTAGAAATTTAAAACCCTTGGTACTCTTCAAAATAGGTGCACAGAAATTTACAGTTTGGGTATCGCTTTTTTCCCTTTTTTCCCGGCAGATGAACAAGTTACAAAGAAAAATAAAAAATTTTGGTTTTTAAAAAATTTAGTGAATTTAAATTTTTCTCTCTTCTCTCTCTCTCTCTCTCTCTTATTTTATATATTATATATTATAAAATATATTAAATATATATATATATATATGCGACAACTTTACAAACCCCTCTCAAATCCAGCCCCCCTGCTCCTAAAAACCAGGGGTTTCGCCGCGGGGGAATAGTAAAAAACTTTCTATATTTTAAAAAAAAAAAATTTTGAAGTTGAATTTTAAACTTTTTAAAATTTTTTACAAAAACAGGGTCCAACGTCGCACCCCACCCGTTTTATCTTAAAGGGCCCTGGAAATGACGGCGGATTAAAAAATTGAATTTTTTTGGGGCAGGGGTCCTCTGAAAACAACTCCAAGAAAACCCTTAAAAAGGGTTTTTTGGGCAGTTTATGAGAATGAATGAGAAGTAGAAAAACAGGATCAAGTTTTGGGGATGAGATGTTCAGAGGGGAAAAGGGTTCCGGAAGTTTAAAAAAAAAGAGAGGAAAATCAAAACGATCCGGGGGGTGGCGGCCTTTTATGATAAAATATTACATTTATTTAAAAAGTTATTTTGTTTTATTACCCCTTGGGTTTTCGCACTCGATGCAAAGGGGAAAAAGGGGGTGGGGGGGGGGGGGTCAAACAGTAGAGCTCTTGCTTCACGACAGTGGGGTTTTGTATCGTCCCCGGTTCCGTTCAGATTGTTTTTAAATCCCTTCTCCCCCCAGCAGTGATTAGAAAAAATTTGTTTGTTTCCAAAATAGAAGTAAGCGTTTGTTTAAAAGACTAGCGTCCCGCCAAAAAGGGAGCAGATTTTTTTTTAATTGTTAAAATTTTTCCCCGAGAGGAATGAGAAAAATTGCCCGACTTTTGACAGTGAATGGCTGCTTTGCCCTGAGATTCCGACAGCGAAATTGGATTCAATTGTTGATGTCAACGGCGCCCCCTCGTGGTTTAAAAAAAAAGAAATTTGGGATTTTTATTCTCATTTCGGGGTAGAACTTTTCATTTGGCATGTGGTCAGAATTTTGTTTAAAAGTCAAAAAAACGATTAAAATTTATAATGGTTTTTTTCCTTGTTTTTCCCTTTTTTGCTCGTCGGGAAAAATTTTTAGGGGGGTTCGCCTTTTTTCCCCCTAATTCAGCGTCTTACGAGGGGGTGAAAAGTGTTTTACTGTTGGAAGCATTTTTGCTAGCGCACCGTTTCCCCAAAAACAAAGGGACCCCCGATTACAAATTCCGGCCCAAAAATTTTGTCATAGACTACGGGTTTGCTTTACCCAAAAAAAGGGGACCAGACAAATTTTTACTATTTGGGGGAGAGTCACATGAGGAAACCGGGAAAAACACGACTTTGCGTGCTTTTTCAAATTTTGCTAAAAAAACCTATTTATTTGTGACTACTTGTCTTAAAAAAAGTTAAAGTGTCAGTTTTGTGTTTAAAACACACCCGAGAAAAAAGGAAAGACAATAAATTTAAAATATTTAACCAGTTAACTCTCCTTTTTCCCTTTCCGCTATTTTCAGAATTTGACCCGGGAAAATTTCAACTCACCTAAAACAAAAATTTTTATTTTTCAAACGAGGGGTAAAATAGTATATGCTATATTTTTTTTCTGAAAAAATGAGTTTTCAAAACAGGTCGAGTTTTTATGGCTGATATAACTAACTATAAAAATGAAAAATTTTTTTGGGAAAAATTTTTTTGTTAAATCGTAACGAATGTGACGATTTTTTTCCCATGGGTGGGGAATTTAGGATTTTAAATGCCTAAGGAAAACCCCCCACCGGGACAGACTTTTGACCACCCCGGGACTCTTTTCCCTCTTCCGGGGGTAAAGCCCTGGGCATGGACCAATATAAAACTAAAGGAAGAGCCCCTTAGACCTACCATTTTCGAAATCAGGGGGAAAAAAAAAACCCGGGGTTTGAGGAGTCGGAGGGCCCTTTTGTGGGGGGGGTCTGCGAATCTTCTCTTTTATTCTTTGTATTTTGTCCGTGGGCCAAGTCTTTATCCCCCGGAAAAACGAAAGAGGTCGTTTGGAGTCATCTCCGGTGTGGGTTAGCCCTGGGTGGGGGCATACTCTCACCCCCAAAAGCAAAAATTTTTCCCTTACAACCAATGTTAATTCAAGCCCATGAATACGTTCGCTTATAAGGCCTGCAAATATATAAAAATCCCGGATTCGGAAACCCAACCCTAATAAAACCCAATGTATTGCCCAAATACGTGATGTAATTAAAAAAAAAACAAAAAACAAAAAACAAAAAAACAACAAAACGTTCCCATCGACCAATATTATCTGGTATCAAACACTTATTTGTGATCGTTGACACAAGAACTGAAATTTTAATATCCCCTTAAAAAAAAAACCCCCTTTTCCCCAAAATAAAAAAATTGAAAATTCGTTACGATACAAAAAAAATTTTTCCTTTTTCCCTTTTTTTTTTTGAACTTAAAAAATTTTAAAGGAAAAAAAACATTGGGTTTTAAACTTTTTTACAAAAAAAATTAAAAATTTTTCCCCCAAAAATTTTTTTCTTTTTTTCAAAAGGGGAAAAAATTTTTTTTTGTGTTGGGGGTTAAAAATTTTTGGGGGGGAAAAACCGGGGAAAAACGGGAAAGGGAAAAAAGGGTTAAAAACCCCCAAAAATCAATGTGAAATATAATATCAAAAACCCCCCTTTTTTTAAACCAAACCCTTTTTGTTCGGGGGGGTTTCGAACAAATCGTTTTTTAAAAACGGAGGGGGAATTTTTCCCCCTCTTTAATTTTCCTTTACAATTTAAAAAGGGAAAAAGTTTTTAAAAAATTTTGGCCAAAAAATCTTCTTAAAAATTTTTTAAAAAATTTAAAAAGCTTTTTGGGCATGGAAAAAAAAGAAACCCAAAAACCTTTGGGCCCCCCGGGAAATCCCCCGGGTTTGGGGAGTACCTTTTTTTTTTTTTTTTTTTTTTTTTTTCGGGGGGGGTGGTCTTTGGATCATCGTATTTAAAGGGGGCGATTTTTTGGGAAAAAAAATTAAAAAAATTTTTTTCCCCAAAATTCCCGGGCATTTTGGGGGGTTTAAAATGGCCCCTTTTGGCCTAAAAAAGGGGTTTTAAATGGGGTTGGTAAAGTTTTTTGAAAATTAAAATTTATAGCCAAAAATTTTTCGACTTGTTTTGGGTTTTTGGGGTTTTTTTTAATTTTGGGGAAAAAGGATACCAAAATTTTTGGGGTGCTAATCCCCAAAAAAGGTTTTTTTTTGATTTGTTTAACAAAAATTTTGGGGTTTTTTAAAATTTTTTTCTTTTCCGACAAAAAACCTTTTTGGGGGCGAGGGGCCCACACATAAAAACCCAAAATTTCAAGCGTTTTGAGAGAGGGGCTTTTTTTTTCAAAAAGGGGAAATGGGGGCAGGCCCTTATGTTGGTAACAAAAAGATTAAAAGGGAAAAAGGGGAAAAATCCCCAAAAAACAATAGAGAATAAAAATTTTTTGCGGCGGTGGGGGGTTCCCCAAACCCGCGACCTTTTGGTACGAAAACCCGCCGGGCCCAAGGGGGGGAGGGTGGTTAACCTTTGTGGCTACCCCACAACAAAAAAAAATTTTCCGTTTCAAACCCAAAGTATTACTAGACCCCCTTAAACCCCCTTCGGGGGGGGGAAACCCCCCGATTCTTTTCTTTAACCCCCCTTGCAAAAAAATTTTGCCCCGCATTTAAAACTTAAAAACCCAAATTTTTCTCAAAACAAACATAAACATAAAAAAAGATTGGGGGAAAAGGGGGGGGAAATGCCCCGGGGGGTTTGGGGTAATTTTTTTAAAATTCAAAAAGGGGGTGGAGCAGGCACTTATTTTGGGAAAAAAAGGTTTTAAAAGTGAAAAAAAAAGGTCCCAGAAGACAAAAAATAAAAATTTTTTCACTTCATACATGTGTTCTGGGGCCCGGGACAGCTTGTGAAGCGCTTTGAGCACTTTTGGGTGGAAAATTGAGCTAATAAACTTAATAATTTTTTTTTTTAAAAAACATCCCAAATAATACCCATTTGGGGCGATGTGTCACAAAATTTTCCTGTTTTGAAAAAAAAAAAACAAAAAAAAACAAACAAACTAAAAATCCTTTTAAAAATCAATATAGATTGAAATAATTAAAAATTCCCACTCATACCCCACGTATAATCCAGGGGATTTGTTTGGTAGGGTTAAAAGAAGAAATAAAAATCAATAGGGAAAATGGGAAACAAAACTTTTATTAATCATAGCGGGGTTTTAATTTACTTATGTTGAGATAGCGCAATGCTTCAATTCTTAATAGTAAGCCTTGGCTAAGAACTCATAACAATTTCCAACCGGAAGTATAACGGACCAAACACAAAACTTTGTATCCATGAACCCTTTTTAGTCAGGTTAAGACAGTTCATGAGCCAAATTTCTCCCAAACGCGGATGGGGAAAAAACAAAAAAAAAGACACGATTTAAAGTCATCTTCGAACTATCTATATCATTTCATTTCCTTCTGCTTTTCTTAGTCACGTACAATATAGATATTTTAAATATTTTCACTATAATAGAATGAAGTTGACGTCACTCTGGGCTTTGTTAATTTTTTTTTTTTTGCCATCCGCGGGTTTTTGATTTAAAGCTTTACTAAACTGTAAATTTAAACCCCCCAAAAAAACGATCATGGTTACACACAGTTTTGTGTGTTTTTCCCCTCATACTTCCGGATGGCAATGTTGTGAACTTTTTAGCCCAAACGCATACAATCTTTAGGTTTTTTTTGATGGAAATGGTAATAAATGGTGAGTTAAATTCGGAAAAAATGATCTAAAATTTTTGGGTTCAATATCCCGATGTCACGTCGCCCACAACCCGGGGAGCAGTGTTGGGTTTTAAACAAAGAACATCGGTACTTTTTAAAAATTCATGCTGGCAGAACTTTTCATATGTTTTGTGATTAGAATATATAAAAGTCAAAACATGATCATATTTTTATTGCTTTTCTCCTGTGGGTATACTTTTTTGCTCGCGTGAAAAATTCAGCGACATTTTTAAGGGTGATTTTCTGGCCAAATTTTTTTTAAAAACGGGGTTTTTTTTTCCCGAGTCGGGGATTTTAACTCACTCAATCCTAGAGATTTTTTCTACTTTTCAAGATTGGAAAAAAATGTATTAAACATGAGCATGTACGTACATAGTTTTATTCAACTACCATTGTCCCCTTTATCAACAATACACAATCACTGAAACTCTGAAGACGAATGAGATATGCAGACCTGCCTTCTTCTTCTTCAAGTACCAAGTCTGTGTCAGACATCAGTGATCATGGTACGCCATTCATCTCTCTGATCAGATAACCTCAGAAAACTAATATTACTCTTCTCTTTCTTTGTCACCCAGCTGTTCAAACTATTCCAAATATGTTTTTCTTGGTCTACCTTTACTCTTTTTACCTTCTATCTTTCCTGTGAGATCAAGATGTTCAATACATATAGATCTATGTCGATTTAGGTGTCCTAAAAATTGCAGTTGTCTTTTTCTTATTGTACGAATTAATAGCCTTTTTGTTTCGGCTTGCTCTAATACTTCTTCATTAGTTTTCTTCTCTGTCCATGAGATTCTTAACATCCTTCCAAGAAACCACATTTTTGATGCCTCCAGTTTCTTTCTAATGTCTTCTGTAATTGTCCAGCTTTCGCAGCCATATAATAATACTACCATACGTAGGCCTTCAAAACCTGTCTAGTACTTACAAATTTTTGGCTCCAGCCACAGGACTGCGTTCGCCTCATTGACTCAATAAATCTTGTTGAAAGGGGAAAAGTTTGATGCGTAGAAACTCACTATATTTAGGACTTTGTAGCTAGCACTTTTGGATCTTACTAAAGGCAAATTATTTATTATTAAAGCTATTCAAAGTGATTTTATCTTTTTTTTCCCCATGGAAACTACTAAATTTTGAAGTTTCAGGTAGGCAGCTCTGGAAATGTGAGAATGGAGTTAATAAGACATGCCTTATATTGACAACAATAAGATGACGGCTTGATTAAAATCTGGAAAAAAAGTATCTATAAAACAGTGCTAGACAAAGCAGACATACCAAATTAAAAAAAAAAAAATTCCCAAAAATAAGCGGCTGTTTTTGTTTTTTTTTGTTTTTGTTTTTTTTTTTGTTTGGGTTTTTTTCTTGGAAGGGGGGGGGGAGGAGGGGGGGGGGGGGTATTTTTTTCTGGTATTTTTCTCTCTGATTTGTCTAGCACTGTTTGATAACACTTTTCCTGAATTTTTTTCTTATACCAGTTCCCTAATCTTATCATTTGGATCATGGATAGCTCATACGGTAGAGTTACGCTCTCACCGGCCAGGCGGAGTTGTCGTACCAGTATGGTCGGGGGGTTCAAACCCCCCATCACCGTCGCGAAATTTTAAAAAATATTCTCTATTGTCTTCTGGCACTTTCCTACTAAATTCATCCTTGTTTTTTACCATTTGGATTACTTGATTGTGTGACAAGTAGTAACGTTGTCACTGATGGCTGATATATAGGAAATTTTAAGATCGATGGATTTCATTCATTTTTTAAAGTCAGAAAATAAAGATTTTATAAAACAAACGATTCTTGTCTAGACAGTCCGCTCGTCCTATGGGAGAAATTCTTATTGTTTTCTTGGTGTTTTTTTCATTCGCGTGTATAAAGAGTATTCTTCTCAATATGTTGCTATCTTCTTTAATCGCTGATTCCTCTCCAAAATCACTCTCTCTCTCTCTCTCTCTCTCTCCCCTCTCTCTCTCTCGCTCTCAAAATCCTCTCACTTCTCTCTCGGGCTCACACATACTCTCTCTCTATCTATCTTTATTTCTTCCTCTCTCCTCTCTCTCTCTCTCCCCTCTCTCTCTCTTTTTCCTTGCTTTCAGTGTGACGTAACGTATGTGTTTGTGTGTTAATTCATCCGTCCATCCATCTCTATGACCATCCTTTTTTTCTTTTTTTTATGCTTTACATTTTAACGGGTCAATTTCCTAAAAACTTTTAATATATGAAAAATTTTACCATAATATACACCCGACCCCCTATCCCCACCCCCCCCCCCCCCCAAACCACTCCCACCACCCCCCACACCACCACCCCACCCCACCCCCACCACCCACCCCAACCCCCCAACCACCAACCCCCAAACCACCCCCCACCCCCAACCACCACCACCACCCCCACCACCCCCCACAACCCCAAACCACCCCCCACCAACCACCACCACCACCACCACCACCACAAACCACCACCACCACCCCCCCCACCACCACCCACCCCCCCCAAACCACCACTACCCCCAAACCACCACCACCACCACCACCACCCCCAAACCACCCCCACCATTTCCCCACCCCCCCCCACCACCAACCACCACCACCCCCACCACTACGCCCTACCATCACCACCACCCCCAAACCACTACCACCACCCCCAAACCACCACAACCACCACCACCACCCCCAAATACCACCACCACCACCACCCCCCAACCACCACACTACCACCACCACCACCACCACCCCCCACCACCACCACCTACCACCACCACCACCCCCAAACCACCACCCCCACCCCCCAAACCACCACCACCCAATTATCGTCCATTTCATCATCGTCAAAAACCAAACCAAACCCCCATCCTCCACCTCCTCCCCCTTCTCCTCCCCCCCACACCCCAAATCATCACCATCATCACATAAATCATCAACATCAAAAACCACCCCCCAACAACATCCAGGTTATTTTTAAAACCCAAAAATTTTAAAGGGCCTACAGGGATTTATTTTACTAAAAACAACAAAAAAGGGCGAGTTTCCCAAAAAAAACCAATTACGTAAAAATTTTTTCCCCCGAAGTGCGGGTCCCTTTAAAATTTGGTTGTTATTTATTTCCCTTTCATTGTTTTTTTCCCACCCCCCACGAAATTTTTTTTTTTTTATCTCCACCAACCACAACTTTAAAATTTAGATGATTAAAAAAGGCTCCCAAAAATTTTAACAAAAATTGTTTTTGTTCATATCGTTATGTTTTTTTCCCCCAAAGCACACAAATCGATTTTGGGCCATGGCCATGCAAAGAAAGGAAACAAAAGCGGGCAATGGATTTTCCAATTGTACCCAAAATCGATATGTTCATCAAACATCGAAAAATTTTTTTAATGAAACGGGTACTTGCTATATACAAAAAAATCCCGGAGATGAAAAAGGAAGAATGGGGAATGAAAATTAGCGGAAGAGTGGGGGCTTTCCCTTGATTGGAGGGTCCCCCAAATAGTCTGTGACGCCCCCGGGCAAAAAGTTATTAGAAGGAAATCATGTTTTGGGTTTTGGGGCCCTGCGTTCCCCTCGGGAGCGAGGACAAGACGCATGCGCACAACCCCATAACGTTCCTTTTCTAATAATTTTTCCGCCGAGACCTTACAGACTATGGGTGACCCCCCTTTTTCCCAAACAAGGGACCTACTCTTCCGCTAATCTCATTCCCTATTAAAACTAAATAAGGCCAAAAAAAATCGCAAAGATGACAGGTACTAAACAAAACAGAAATAATGTAAGAAATCGTTTTTTCTCCTCTCTCCTCTCTCTCTTTTCCCCTCTCCGTCATCTCCTCTCTCCCCTCTTTTTTTCCCCCGGGGTGTTGGCCTGGGTTTCCCGCCTCCACCCCCCCCCCCCAAAAAAAAATAAATTCGGGTGCTTAGGAACCTTTTTAAAGCACTTTGAGCTTATTTGTTCGAAAATAGCGCTTTATTAAGGGGCCCAAGATAAATTTTATTTTTTTTTTCATAAATACTTTTTTAAAAAAATTTTTTTTTTAAAAGGGGATGACTTAAAAATTTAAACTGAGTCAAATCCCGAAAAAAATAAGTTAACCTCCCCAAGCTAACTCACG
>NW_027622991.1:0-11037 GCF_034508935.2 Berghia stephanieae
AAATCTTCAATTTTCAAGAAATAGTCGCTTTGAGCATTTGAAGTTACAATGTCAAATAAATTTTGGATTTTGAAATTTCATTTTTTTCACGTTTTTTTGGTGAAATTTGACGATTTTTTCAAATTTCCGAATTTTCGACAATCTGATGAAATCATCGAACTTTTTCATGAAAGAGTCGATTTGAACGTCTTTCGAGTTTCACAATGTTTAATAGATAATTTAGGATTTACAGATTTTTGATTTTTTTCACGTTTTTTTTGGTGAAATTTGACGATTTTTTTCAAATTTCCGAGTTTTCAACAGTATGATGAAATCATCGAACTTTGCATGAAAAGTCCATTTTACATCTTTCGAGATTCACAATGTCAAAGTAATTTTTGAGTTTCCAGATTTTTCATTTTTTTCACTTTTTTTTTTTAGGGGGGGGGGAGAATTTGACGATTTTTTCAAATTTCCGAGTTTTCAACAGTGTGATAAAATCATCGAATTTTGCATGAAAGAGTCCATTTTGAGCATCTTTTGAGATTCACAATGTTTAGAAGTAGAATTTTGGAGTTTCCAGATTTTCATTTTTTTCACGTTTTTTTTTTGGTGAAATTTGACGATTTTTAAAATTCCGAGTTTTCGACAATCTGATGAAATCTTCAAATTTTTCATGAAATAGTCGACTTTGGCATCTTCAGAGTTTTACAATGATCATAAATTAAAATTTTGGATTTTTGAAATTTTCGATTTTTCCACGTTTTATGGTGAAATTTTGACGATTTTTTCAAATTTCCGAATATTCGACAATCTGATGAAATCATCGAACTTTTTCATGAAAGAGTCGATTTGGAACGTCTTTCGAGTTTCACAATGTTCAAAAGTATAATTTAGGAGTTTACAGATTTTGATTTTTTTCACGTTTTTTTGGGTGAAATTTGACGATTTTTTCAAATTTCGAGTTTTCAACAGTGTGATAAAATCATCGAACTTTTGCATGAAAGAGTCCATTTTAGCATTTTTGAGATTCACAATGTTAGAAGTAGAATTTTGGAGTTTCCAGATCTTTCATTTTTTTCACGTTTTTTTTTTTGGGTGAAATTTGATGATTTTTTAAAATTTCCGAGTTTTCGACAATCTGATGAAATCTTCAAATTTTTTCATGAAATAGTCGACTTTGAGCATCTTCAGAGTTTTACAATGATCATAAATTAAAATTTTGGATTTTTGAAATTTTCGATTTTTCACGTTTTAATGGTGAAATTTTGACGATTTTTTTCAAATTTCCGAATTTTCGACAATCTGATGAAATCATCGAACTTTTTCATGAAAGAGTCGATTTTGAAGTCTAAAAAAAAAAAAAATTTTAAATTTTGATTTTTTTTTTTATTTTTTTTTTTGGGGGGGAAAAAAAATTTTATTTTGATTTTTTTTTTTTTTTTTTAAAAGGGGGGGGATTTTTTTCAATGTTTAAAAAAATTTTTTATTTTTTTTAGTTTTGGGTTTTTTTCATTTTTTAAAGGGGTTTTGAAATTAATTTTTTTTAAAAATTTTTTTTTGGGGGATTAAAATTTTTTAAAAGTTTAATTTTTTTTTAGATTTTTAAAAAATTTTAATTTTTGGTTAATTTTAAATTTTAAAAATTGGGTTTTTAAATTTTTTTTAAAAATTTTTTTTTTAAAAATTATTTTCATTTTTTAAAAAAAAGTAAAAGAAAAAATTTTGGGGTTTTAAATTTTTTTTAAAAATTTTTTTTTTTGTTTAAATTTTACTTTTTTTTAAAAGGGGGGGGGTTTGAAATTTTTAAATTTTTTAAAATTTGGGTTTTTTTCAATTTTCAAAAGAAAATTTGATTTTTGATTCATTTTAAAGTTTTGATTTATTTTTTTTTTTAAAATTTTTTTTTTTGAAATTTTTAAAATTTTCAATTTTTTGGGGGAAAAAATTTTTTTTTTCAAATTTTTAAAATTTTAAAGTTTAAAATTGATTTTAATTTTTTAAAAATTTCGGTTTTTTAAATAGTTTTTGATTTTTTAAAAAAAATTTTTTTAAATTTTTTTTGGAAAAGGGGGGGGGGGATTTTTTTTTTCCGGTTTTTTTTTTTTTTTTTTAAAAGGGGGGGGGGGGGGGGGGTTTTTTTTGATTTTTTAAATTTATTTTTTTTTTTTTTTTAGGGGGGTAAAATTTTGATTTTTAAATTTTTAATTTAGAAAAAAAAAATTTTGGAGATTCCAAATTTTTTTTTTTTTTAAAAATTTTTTTTTTTTTGTAAAATTTTAAATTTAGTTTTTAAATTTATTTTTTTTGGGGTTTATTTTAAAATTTTTTTAAAATTTTTTTTATTAAAATTTCATTTTTTCAAATTTATTTTTAAAATTTTTTTAATTTTTTAAAAATTTTATTTTGAAATTTTTTTTTTTTTTTTTGGGGAATTTTTTTTTTAATTTTTAAATTTTTTCCCCTTTTTTTTTGAAATTTTTTGGGGGGGGGGGGGAATTTTATTTCCAAGTTTAAAGTTTTTTTAATTTAAAATTTTTTTTTTCCCCTTTTTTTGGGGGGGAAAATTTGCGATTTTTTTTTCCAGTTTTAAAATTTTTTAAATTTTTTGTGAAAAGGCATTTTTTAAAATTTTTTTTGTTTCCAAAAGGAATTTTTATTTTTTTTCATTTTTTTAAAATTTTTTTTTTAAAAAAAGGGGGGGGGGGGGGGGGGGGGAAAATTTTTGGTTTTTTAAAAAAAAAAAATTGGGGGGTCCAAAATTTTTTATTTTCATTTTTTTTTTGGGGGGGGGGGGTTTTTTTTTTTAAAATTTTTGTTTTTTTTTTTTTTTTTTAAAAGCATTTTTTCAAAATTTGGTTTTTTTAAAATATTTTTAATTTTTGAAAACCCTTTTTTTTGGTTTTAAAAATTTTTTAAAAATTTGATTTTTAAAAATTTTTTATTTTTTTTTGGGGTTTTTTGGGGGGGTTTTTTTTAGTTTTCTTTATTTTAAAATTTTAAAAAATTAAAATTTTAAATTTTTATTTAAAATTTTTTTTTTTTAAATTTTTTAAATTTGAAATTTTAAATTTTTTTTTTTTTTTTTTTGGGGGGGGGGGGGGGGGGGGAAAAAAAAAAGGGGTTTCAAATTTATTTTTAAATTTTTGGGGGGGAAAAAGACTTTTTAAAATTGGGTTTTAAAAATTAAAATTAAAAATTTTTTTTAAAAAAAAAATTTTGTTTTATTAAAATTTTAAATTTTTTTTGGGGGGGTTTAATTTTTTTTTAAAAAATTTTTTTTTTTGAAAAGGGGGGGGGGGGTTGGGGTTTTTAAATTTTAAATTTTTTAAAAAAAAAAAAAAAAAAAAAAAAAAAAAAAAAAAAAAAAAAAAAAAAAAAAAAAAAAAAAAATTTGTTAAAAATTAAATTTGGATTTAAATTATTTTTCAGTTTTTTTGGTAATTTGAGATTTTTCAAATTTCATTTTCACATTGATAAAATCATCGAATTTCAAGGATATTTTCGTTTTCGGTTAAATGTAAATAGATTTTGAGTTTAATTTTTCATTTTTTCATTTTTTTTTTTTGGGGGGGGGGGAATTACGATTTTTTAAATTGAGTTTCAACTGGTAAATCGAATTTGTTAAGGTCCTTTTCCTTTTTCCAGGGGAAGGGGATTCGATTTTTTTTTCGGTTTTTTGGTAATTGTTTTTAAATTTCCATTTGGGCATTTGAATTTCAATTTTCAGAAATGGATTTGATTAATTTTTTTCAATTTTTTTTTGGGGAAATTTTGGCGATTTTTTAAAAATTTCCCAATTTTCGACAATTGATGAAATCATCAAATTTTTTAGAAAAGGGCGATTTTGAACTCTTTTGAGTTTTTTAAATGGGTTTTAAAATTAAAAATTTTTTATTTAGAAAATTTTGATTTTTTCCCGTTTTTTGGGTGAAATTTTTTCGATTTTTTTAAAATTTTCCGATTTTTTAAATTGATAAATCATCGAACTTTTTCAGGGAAAAAGGGCCTTTTAACTTTTGGTTTTCAATGTTAAAAAATAAATTTTGGGGTTTCCAAATTTTTTTTACTTTTTTTTTGGGGGGGGGGTTTGAAGATTTTTTCAAAATTTTGAGGGTTTTAAAGTATGATAAAATCATCGGAAATTTTTTCATGAAAAAAGTCCAATTTTTTGGGATTTTTGAGATTCACAATGTTTTGGAAAAAAGAATTTTGGAGTTTCCCGATTTTTATTTTTTTTACTTTTTTTTTTTGGGGGGGGGGGGGGGAAATTTGACGATTTTTTAAATTTCCCAGTTTTCAACATTGATAAAAACTTAAAAAATTTTTGGGGAAAAGGGCCATTTTAAACAAACTTCGGGGTTTTCCCAAAGTCATAAATTTTTGGGGTTTTGATTTTTCCCCTTTTTTTTTACGTTTTTTTTTTTTGGAGAAAGGTTTTTGGGGGGAATTTTTAAAGTTTTTTTCCAAAAAAAAATTTTTTGGGGGTTTTTAATTTTTGGGGAAAAACAATTCCGGAAATTTTCATGAAAGGATTTTAGCATTTTTTTAGGGTTTAAAAAGCCCGAAAATAAATTTTTGGGGTTTCCCCGTTTTTTATTTTTTTTTTTTTTTTTTTTGGAGGGGGGGGGGGGGGGAATTTGACGTTTTTTCAAATTTCCGAGGGGGTTTTTTCAGTGGGGAAAAATCATCGAACTTTTTTTTTGAAAAAGTCCTTTTTTAGCCCTTTTTTAAAAATTTAAAAGTTTGGGAAGTAGAATTTTTGGAATTTTCCCAAATTTTTATTTTTTTACCTTTTTTTTTTTTGGGGGAAAAATTTTTGATTTTTTTAAAAATTTTCCCAGTTTTCCCAAAAATTTTTTATAAAAAAAAAATTTTTTTTTGAAATAACCATTTTGGGGCAAACTTTTGAAGTTTTTTAATTTTTAAAATAAATTTTTAAAAAAATTTTGGGTTTTTTTGTTTTTTTGGATTTTTTTTTGGGGTTTTAAATTTGCGATTTTTTTAAAAATTTCCCAATTTTTTGACAAAATTTTGAAATCTTTAAATTTTTCAGAAAAGGTTTTGATTTTTAAAAATTTTCGAGTTTTTCCCAAAAATTTTAAAATTTTTAAAAATTTTTTTTTTTAAATTTTTTTTAAATTTTTCCCTTTTTTGGGGGGGAAATTTTTGGGTTTTTTTTCCCAAAATTTCCCAATTTTTCCCTTGATAAAAACATCGGAAATTTTTCTTTAAAGGGCATTTTGAACTTTTTCGAGTTTACAATGTTCCCAAAAAATAAATTTTGGAGTTTCCCGGTTTTTTATTTTTTTTTCCCTTTTTTTTTTTGGGGGGGGGGGGGGGGAAATTTTTCGATTTTTTCCCAAATTTTGAGGTTTTAAAAGGTTTTTTAAAATCATCGAACTTTTGCATGAAAAAGTATTTTGGGATTTTTTGAGATTCCAAAGTCCAGAAAGTAGATTTTTGGGGTTTTCCAGGAATTTTTTTACTTTTTTTTTTTGGGGGGGGGGGGGGGGGAAAATTTTTGGGGTTTTTAAATTTCCGGGTTTTTAACCCGTTGATAAAAATCGAATTTTTCTGAAAGAGTCCCTTTTTAGCATTTTTTTAGATTCAAAAATGTTTAGGGAAAATTTTTAAAAATTTGGGGTTTCCAGTTTTTTAAATTTTTTTTAAATTTTTTTTTTTTTGGGGTGAAATTTGACGTTTTTTTTTTTTTTCCAGTTTCGACAATCTGATGAAATTTTTCAAATTTTTTCACGAAATAGTCGACTTTAAGCTTTTTTAGAGTTTTTAAAAAAAACATAAAATTAAAAATTTTTGGAAAATTTTTTTTAAATTTTTGATTTTTCCCGTTTTATGGTAATTTTTGGGGGGAAAATTTTTTAAAAAATTTTTTTTAATTTTTGAAAAATCTGATGAAAACATCAAAAATTTTTTATGAAAGGTCGTTTTGAACGTCTTTTTGAGTTTTACAATGTTTTAAAAAATATAAAATTTTGGGTTTTTCAGATTTTTGATTTTTTTACTTTTTTTTTGGGTAAATTTGACAAATTTTTTTTTTTTTCGGGGGTTTTTAAAGTTTGTAAAAAAAATCGAATTTTGCTTTTAAAAAGTCCATTTTAGATTTTTTTAGATTCCCCAATGTGGAAGTTGAAATTTTGGAATTTTCCCCCTTTTTTTTTTTTTTTTACTTTTTTTTTTTTTGGGGGGGGGGGGGGGGGGGGGGTTTGCCCCATTTTTTAAAAAATTTTCCTTTTTAACGTAAATTTAAAAAATTTTTTTTTGAAAAGTCCCTTTTGAGCATTTTTGAGTTTAAAATGTAAAAATTTTAAAATTTTTTGGGGTTTTTAAATTTTTTTTTTTTTCAATTTTTTTTTTTTTGGGGGGGGGGAAATTTGGGCGTTTTTTTAAAATTTTCCCAAATTTTAAAAATTGATAAAAACTTTAAATTTTTTAGGAAAAAAGGGCTTTTTAAAATTTTTAGATTTAAAAAAGTTTAAAAAATTTAAATTTTTTGGGGTTTAAATTTTTTATTTTTTTTTCCCCTTTTTTTTTTTTGGGGGAAAATTTTCGGAATTTTTTTTTAAAAAATTTCCCCCTTTTTTACAAATTTATAAATCTTAAATTTTTTAAAGAAAAAGTCATTTTTAGGCTTTGAGTTTTAAATGTTTAAAAAATAATTTTGGGTTTTAAATTTTTTTTTTTTTCCCCGTTTTTTTTGGGGGGAAATTGACGATTTTTTCAAATTTCCCAATTTTTAAATTGATAAAACCCCCCAAAATTTTTATGAAAGGTCCATTTTAAATCTTTTTTTTCACCCAAAGTTTAAAAAATAAATTTTTAATTTAAATTTTTTTTATTTTCCTTTTTTTTAAGGGGGGGGAAAATTTTTTGATTTTTTCCCAAAAATTTCCCAGGTTTAAAAAGTGGTTTAAAACTTTGGGCCCTTTTTCAAAGAAAGAGTTATTTTTAGCAAATTTTTTTTGATTCCAAAGTTTGGAAAATAGAATTTTTTGGGGGTTTTCCCGATTTTTCTTTTTTTTACTTTTTTTTTTTGGGGGGGGGGGGGGGGGGGGGGGGGAAATAAAACGATTTTTTTTTAAATTTTTCCGGGGGGGGGTTTTCCAAAACCAGTTTTTAAAAAAATCATCGAAAATTTTTTCATGAAAGAGTCCATTTTTAGCATTTTTTGAGATTCACAATGGGCCAGAAAGTTGAATTTTTTGGGGTTTCCAGAAAATTTTTTATTTTTTTCCTTTTTTTTTTTTTGGAGGGGGGGGGGGGGGGGAAAATTTTCGATTTTTTTAAAATTTCCCAGGTTTCAAAAGTGTGATAAAAAAATCGAAAATTTTTATGGAAAAAGTCCCTTTTGAGCTTTTTTTAGATTCAAAAATGTTTTGAAGTTTGAATTTTTGGGGTTTCCCGATTTTTGATTTTTTTCCTGTTTTTTTTGGTGAAATTTGACGATTTTTTAAAAATTTCCCCTTTTCAAATTGATAAAAAAAATTTTAAATTTTTTTACGAAAAATCGATTTAAGCTCTTTCAGGTTTTTTAAAGGTCTAAATTAAAAATTTTGGGTTTTTAAAATTTTTTTTTTTTCAAGTTTTAGGGGAATTTTTCGATTTTTTCAAATTTCCCAAATTTTTGACATTGATGAAAATCGAACTTTTTATGGGAAAGGTCATTTTGGGAAAGTCTTTTGAGTTTCACAATGTTTAAAAAATTTTAATTTAGGAGTTTAAGATTTTTGTTTTTTTTTACTTTTTTTTGGGGAAAATTTTTCGAATTTTTTAAATTTCGAGGGTTTTTTTAAAAATTTATAAAAATCAAATTTTTGAAAACCTTTTTGCATTTGGAAAGAAAAGATTTTTTAAATTTTTTTTTTTTTTTTTTGGGGGGACTTTTTTTACAATTTTAAAAAGAAATAAAGTTTTTTTGGAAATTTTGGGAAGGGGTTTTCCCCCCCTTTTTATTTTTTACTTTTTTTTTGGGGGAAAATTTTAAAATTTTTTAAAATTTTCCCAGTTTTTAACAGTTGATAAAAACACGAAATTTTGGGATGGAAAAAGGGCCCTTTTGGCATTTTTTTAGATTCACAATGTTTTGAAAATAGAATTTTGGAGTTTCAGTTTTTTTATTTTTTTTAATTTTTTTTTTTTGGGGGGGAATTTTTCGATTTTTTTAAAAATTTCCCATTTTCACAATTGATAAATCTTAAAAAATTTTTTTAGAAAAGTCATTTTAAAATTTTTGAGTTTTAAAAATGTTAAAAAAAAATTTTGGATTTTTAAAAATTTTTTCCTTTTAGGGGAAAAATTTTACGATTTTTTTTAAATTTCCCTTTTTTGAAAAAAATTTTTTGAAATTTATTTGAAATTTTTTCCAAAGAAAGGGTTTTGATTTTTTAAGTTTTTTGGGGGTTTTACAAATTTTTAAAAGTTTAAAAATTTTTTAGGGGGTTTAAAAAATTTTTGATTTAATTTTTTTTAAATTTTTTTGGGGGGAAAATTTAGATTTTTTAAAATTTTGAGTTTCAAAGTTTTGTAAAAACATCGGGCCTTTTTTCTGAAAAAGTCATTTTTAGCATTTTGAGTTCCATGTTAGGAAAATAGAATTTTTGGGTTTCCAGATTTTATTTTTTTAGTTTTTTTTTTTGGGGGGGGGGGGGGGGAAATTTTACGTTTTTAAATTTCCAGGGTTTTCCAAACAATTTTTTAAAAAGCATTGAAATTTTGATTAAAAAATTTTTTTCCCCTTTTTGGGGAAGACATTTTTTTTGAATTTTTACAATTTTTCCGAAAGAAAAATCTTTTTGGGAGTTTACAATTTGTATAAATTTTTTTCAATTTTTTTTTTGTTTTTTTGGGGGGGGGGGGGGGAAAATTTTACGATTTTTTCAAATTTCGAGTTTTAAAGTTGATAAAATCAAACGAAATTTTTTCATGAAAAAGTCCCTTTTAGCATTTTGAGATTCACAAGTTTTTAAAGTAGAATTTTTGGGGTTTTGGGTTTTTATTTTTTTTTATTTTTTTTTTTGGGGGAAAATTTTACGATTTTTTTAAAAATTTTTGGGGGGTTTTAATTTTTGAAATCTTCAAATTTTTTTTAGAAAAAGTCGCTTTTAAACTCTTCAGATTTTTTAAAAGATATAAAATTTAAAATTTTTGGGTTTTTGAAAAATTTTGATTTTTCCCCGTTTTTGGTTTAAATTTTGACGATTTTTTTAAATTTCCCAATTTTTGACAATTGTGAAAATCATCGAACTTTTTTATTTAAAGGTCGTTTGAAGGTTTTGAGTTTCACAATGTTTAAAAAATTAATTTGGAGTTTCCCAAATTTTTTTTTTTTTTAGTTTTTTTTTGGGTGAAATTTGACGGTTTTTTCAAAAATTTTCCAGGTTTTTTAAATTGATAAAATATCAACTTTTCATGAAAGAGTCCTTTTTAGCATTTTTTTTGGGTTTTACAATGTCCCAAAAATAGAATTTTGGGGTTTTCCCTTTTTTTTACTTTTTTTTTTTTGGGGGGGGGGGGGGTTTGGGGATTTTTTTAAATTTCCCAGGTTTTTTTAAATTGTTAAAAACATCGATTTTGCATGGAAAAAGTCAAAATTTTTTCTTTTTTGAGTTCCAATTTTTTAGAAAAATAGAATTTTTGGGGTTTCCCGTTTTTATTTTTTTTCCTTTTTTTTTTTTTTGGGTGAAAATTTTAGATTTTTAAATTCCGAGTTTAACGTTAATTCAATAATTTTCATGAAAAGTCCATTTTGAGATCTTTGAGTTACAATGTTAAAAATTTAAAATTTTTGGGTTTTGATTTTTGATTTTTCCCGTTTTTTTTTTTGGGGAAATTTGACGATTTTTTAAATTTCCAAGTTTTCGACATCTGATGAAAACTCAAAATTTTTCAGAAATAGTCGATTTGAATCTTTTGAGTTTCAATGTTAAATTAAAATTTGGATTTAAATTTTGATTTTTTTCCCCGTTTTTGGGTGAAATTTTTACGATTTTTTCAAATTTCCGATTTTAACAATTGATAAATCATCGAACTTTTCATTGAAAGGTCATTTTAACTCTTTCGAGTTTTACAATGTAAAAAGTAATTTTGAGTTTCAGATTTTTATTTTTTTCACTTTTTTTTTTGGGGGAATTTTACGATTTTTTCAAATTTCCGAGGTTTAACGTTGATAAATCATCGAACTTTTGCATGAAGGTCCATTTGAGCATTTTTGGATTCACAATGTAGAAAGTAGAATTTTGGAGTTTCCAATTTTATTTTTTCACTTTTTTTTTGGGGGGGTGAAAATTTGAGATTTTTCAAATTTTGAGTTTTCAAACATTGATAATATCGAACTTTTCATGAAAAGTCATTTTTAGTTTTGAGATTCACAATGTTTAAAAGTTTAAATTTGAGTTTAGATTTTGATTTTTTTTTCATTTTTTTTTTGGTGAAATTTGACGATTTTTTTAAATTTCCGGTTTCGACAATTGATGAAATCTTCAAATTTTTCAGAAATAGTCGACTTTAGCATTTCGAGTTTTACAAATGATAAAATTAAATTTTGGATTTTGAAATTTTCGATTTTTCACGTTTTTGGTGAATTTGACGATTTTTTCAAATTTCCGATTTTCGACATTGTGAAAATCATCGAACTTTTTCATGAAAGAGTCGATTTTGAACGTCTTTGAGTTCACAATGTTTAAAAGTATAATTTAGAGTTACAGATTTTTTGATTTTTTTCAGTTTTTTTGGGTGAAATTTGACGATTTTTTCAATTTCCGAGTTTTCAACAGTATGATAAAATCATCGAACTTTTGCATGAAAGAGTCCATTTTAGCCCTCTTCAGATTCACAATGTCCAGGAAGTAGATTTTTAGTGTTTCCAGATTTTTCATTTTTTTCACGTTTTTTTTTTTGGAGGGGGGGGGGGGAATTTGACGATTTTTTCAAATTTCCGAGGGGTTTTTCCCGTTGATAAAAATCAAACTTTTGCATGGGAAAATTTCCCTTTTGAGATCTTTTGAGATTACAATGTTTAGAAGTAGAAGGATTTGAATT
>NW_027622992.1:0-11034 GCF_034508935.2 Berghia stephanieae
GTTCAAATGGAAAACAAAAGTAATCCAGAGAAATCCAACTTTCTGAAAAACTTAAAACCAAACCCAAGATAAACCAATGGGATGCACTCAGATGCTGACAACAATAATAATAATAAATCACAAACGAAAAAAAAAACTCAAGAAAAATACAAACTTTTGAAAGATAACTTATAAAAACACAATAATATCTCCAGACTTTCAGTCGGTAAAAAGATACATCCATCTTTTCCCAAATCCCCTGCCAGTAAAAGACAAAAGGGCAGTCCATACAGAAAAATTTACAGAAAACAAATGGCTCAGAGCGTGGCCCTTCGTAAAGTTAGGGCCTGATACGACCAAAAAATGACGTCAAAATGCCAGTCTTTTGCCACAAAAAAAAACAAATTGTGAGTTGTATTCAATAGCTCAACAAATAAAATAACTTGTTTCCATGATTTCTACTAACGACAACTCACTAACTGTGCAAAAAAAAAAATAATGACGTCAAACTGCCAGTCCTTTTTGGGATTTCAGTATCAGGCTATAACATAACGATGGCCTACGCTCAGAGCCACCGGCAAACTATTATCGTAGTATTGCAACACGTCCAAGCTACGTGGAAAATATCGGGTTTTCATTAAAACTAAAAGCAAATTACATGAAAAAAAAAATTTTATAAAAGAAGAAAAAAAGCCCCCCCCAAAAAAAAAAAAAAACAATAATTCGGGAGTAGATAAATTATGTGCCATAGATTTTCTCAGCTCCCAGTGGGAAAGTTTTTTTGTTGTTGTTAAAGTGGGGTGGGGATTGCCAAAATTTAATTTTTTTTAATAAAAAATAAAGAACTAGATATAATGACTATGAAATTAAACCCGTGAAGAATTTGTATAGTTGGCAAAAGTTGTCCCCTTCTTGCCTCTAATGTTGTCATCTAAATTTTTATAAAGAAATCTTTCAATACAATACATGATGCCCATAGGAAGAAACAAAAAAGAAAAAAATTTAACAGATTTCTACTTTTTTTTTTTACAGGCTGTGAAAAGTCAAAACATTTTGTAAGACTTGTCGGGGACACGAACAAATTGAAAATTTAATTCAGAAATAATTAACAGTGTAGAAATGGGAAAAGAAAAGAAAATTGCTTGTACTTGTACTTTGTAAAATTAACAATGGTAATGGTAGCAACATTCAAAATAATTAATAATAGACAGCAAGGCATGACTTTTCATCATAACTTTAAAGATAATATCAAGGAAGTTTGCGTAGCAGTAAAAACATTTCAATTTCAAGATCCATCTCTCTTTGCAAACATTTTATTCAGAGCAAAACCCCGACCAATCAGAGTATCAACAATTAACATTAAAACTCCTTTAAACAGTTAGCATTGCCATTCAACTTTCCAATGAACGTTTTATAATTTCATAATGCAAATCAACAAAAATTCACAACATGAATTAACTACAAATCCAACACGATCTCTTCAATAAAGAACAATAAAGACATGAGTTCATATTTTTTTTAATGAGGAACGTCAAGTTCAAAGGAGAGTACAGAAAATTTAAATGTAAGTTTTGTGAGCAAGTTGAAACGTTACTTGTCTTAAAGTTAAAGCCAATTAATCCGAATTTCATGTGAAGTCAACACAGCAATTTCTTCCCATTTGACAGACCCATCATTTTACTCTCCAATCAGAATCATTGCCAATCCTTGTTGGGCCAAGCAGTGACGTGGGGAAAAGCTATAAAGAAACGTGTTGGAGTCATAATATCCAATCAAGAAAATGAGTGGGTAGCAGAAAAAATAAACAACAAAATATTTAAAAATGTACAGAAAACATGAGTGCAACATTACAGGTGGTACAAGGTTTTAGCTACTGATATAACCATTGTCGTATACATTTTAAAGAGTATATAAAATCATATCATAATGGAAAAAAAATAAAAAGGGCAACACGTGATAGAACAAAGATGTATACAATATATTATCACACAATTAAATTCAAAAGCTGTCCCAAAGGCAAACAAAAGCAGCCTGCAAAACGAAGAAAACCGAAAATCGAAATTTCCTTCAAACAAAAAAAATCTAAATTTTGATGGGTAAACGAAACAAAAAATTGCTTAACCTAGATGAAAGTATTCCACTCTTAAAAAAATCATTAAATTTAAAATGCCTCATAAATCCAAATCAAGATTGAAAAAATTTCAAATCTGAATTGACTCAATTTGGCTAGAAATTACACAATCTTGAGACTCCAAATTTCATTCCTTTTTGATCCAATTTCAAACCGCTAACATTAAAAAAAAAAGTAATTCAATACAATCGTGAACGAAAATTTTATTTTATCTTCCATTTCAGGGTAACAACTGTAAATAAACAAAACAAATCTAAAAAAAAATAAAATTTAAATGAGGATGAAAAATTAATATCACAAAGCATTGAGTTCATGTCGGAAAAGGATCCACTTGTATTCAGATTTAAAATATTTTCACTTTTTTCCCAATATATTAACTGTTTCAAAATCTTAATTCCTATGAATTTTTACAATTTCATTTCCCAAATTAGCCCAAAAGTTGTCTGACTCCAAAGCCTTAACCTTTTTTCCCAATCCGCAATGATTTTAGCTTATCTCTCCTTTAGTCGTGGTTTCTCAAGTTGTTTCAGTCTTCATTTTAAAATTAAAAAACAAAAATGAAACAAAGAAGAAAAAATGAAACAATTGAGTAACAATAATTGTTATAAATTTTTTTTAAAAATAAGATTCCCTTTATTCATACCATAGGGAAATTTGTCTTTAGGATCTAACAAGGGAGCGGGAAAAAACCCGGGCATTAGCCACGTACATCGCCACAAACTGAGCTTGGCGAGGTGACTTGCACAAGGACACACAGCGCAGCGGATATTCGAACTCGTACCTTTTGGTATGAACCAAAGACGTACCGCTGACCACGCTGCCCCAAGGGGCTGGTATATCTCACCAAATTATAATAATGTTGCCCTTGTAAAAAACGATTAGAAGATAAAGAGAATTGAACAAAAATTATTATAACTGCTTCAAAATTTCAACCAAATAATAAACAGAACATTTTGAGCTTAAAACCCTTTAAACCCAACAATAAAAAAAATTAAAAATTGTAATTGTAATACTTCAAATAATTTATTTTAAAAGAAGTGAAAATCCTGTACATCGAATATGATAAACGATGGGGGATACTACTGTTTCCGTTGGGGTTTTATTTTTTCTGATTGACTGAAGACAGGGTTTTGTACCCAAAACTTTCGTGTATTTTTGTTCTCAGTATTTTGTCTTTTCATGAGCTGTTACATTCATTCTTGTTAAAAACTTTTTAAAAGTCAACACCCTCTAAAATACTCGCTTCATCCGAACTATGACCTTTTCCTTTTGGGCAGTGCATAGACCGAAATAATTCATCACATCAGCATATAACAATGATTTAAATTCCCCTAGCATTATTCAGATAAGTCTGCATAATTTCAACAAGGGTTTAAAATTTAGTTTTTGTTTATTATAAAAGTTCACAACAAAAAAAAAAGTTTTTTAAAACATCAAACAAAACAGTCCTCTATAATCATAATCTCACCAACATAATTTCCTACTTATTATTCACATTTCCATCAGGGAAACCTCAAGACAACCATCAAATCAAAAAGTTCACAGCCTAAAACCTTTGAAGTAATCACCGACCGTACAAATACCCAAAATAAATCATTAACTGATTTACTTTGGTGTTTCTTCACTGTTTCCACTTTGTGTAGCGGATAATCGTCTTTTTTGTAATAATTCAATTCATTTCATTTTGCATTGCTGTCGCTGACACATTAGAATCAGGGTTGACGTTATCAAAGTCCAATTTTCTTTTTTTCATTGGTGCCCCTGAGAAATCCACGCCTCCTCTGCTCTACCCACAGCTTTCCTCTTCAATTCAGCCTTGTCTTCAGCTTCCATTGGATACCCGGGGAATCAGCAATTACTTCACTTTTAGACACACGGATCAGAACACTTCTCATCCAATTTTAAAATCATGTCTTTTCAACATCACCACAGCCCTTTGGGACATATCTCTGAGACTGATGTGAGATCAGATGAAATCTCCTTCCTTCACTGGATGACTCAAATTCAAATCTGAATTGCTGATTGTTTAATCTCTTCAACTTCCTTTGAGACAGTTTTCTTTCATTTCACCAGCATCTAATTTCACAGCTTCCTCTTTGATGCACTTATTTTTGGTATTTGCAATAGTGGTTTCTGTCATTTCACTTTTATCCCTTCCTCTAAGAGATTCCCAGTACCCCCCTCTCTGTACTTTTCTTTGTGTTATTTTTGTCAGAAAAGAATTAATGGCTTCCACATGTTTAATAACATCTGGCAACTTTGTACTCTTTTATCGACGACGAATGACACTCGCGCCGGGTTTTATAATTTGTTCCCCCTTTAGGGATAGTGAAAAAAGGGGGATTTCTTTTGTGGGGAATTTTTTATGTAAATTTTGCTAAGAGGGGAATATGAGACATGAATATGTTTGTTTTTCTTTTCATCTCATAGCCTCCTGAGGGAAACTGAGAGATCAGACGTTTTCTTATCACGCGCTGAGGGGTTTTTATTACTCTACTAAAAATGACTAACACTTTTTACCAAAACCCAACCCCTTTTCACCCATTTTTTTTGATAAAATTTTTGGCCCCTTATGTCAAGGAAAAATTTTTCTTCCTTCAAATGAGGGGAAATAAAAATTTGGGATCTTAATTTTTTTATCATCACTTTTTTCCCTTGCTCTTTAGTTACATCAGCTTTTTTTCCGGGCTTATTTTGTTTTTTTCCTTTTTTTCCTTTGACACTGGTTTATCAAAATTTAAAAATTTTGGTTTTTTCCTTCGACGATCCAAATCTTTTGATTCCCCTTTTCCAGGGAGTTTAAAGGGGAGCTCTTTCAAATCGACAATGTTTTTTTTTTCATCACCTCTTCCTTTTTGGGGCTGTTTATTCCAATGTTCACATTTAAAATTTGAACACTTGAATCCCTTTTGTCTCCAAATTCAATTTTTCGATTTTCCCCAATTATCCAAATTGTCCTTGACAGGTTTGCTTGACCTTTACCTTTTTGACCTTCATCAATACCCCGGAGCCCCCTGCCGGATTTTTTTCGGGACTTTTTATCCTGATATATCATCTTGGGACTTTTTTGACCGGGGTTTTTTAAATCACCTGGGGGGCCAAATTCTATTTACAAGCAACTCCTTTTGCCCACCCTCACATTTTGCAAATCAACTCAACCGATCACTTCCATTTCGATTCATCCCAACACAATTCTTCCATTAAGTTTTTGAAAATTTTCAATCTAGATAAAGAAAAATGAAAAATAAAATGCTAACTATTACAGTTTTTGGGGCCTTTTAAGTAAATCACACCTTTAAAAAGGGAAGAAATTCTAGATTTACAAAAAAAAGGGGCCCAAAGAAAAGAAATAAGAAACCTAAAATAGGAACCGAAGAAAATTCCAAGAGCACACTATTCTGTTTGTTTGAACACCTAAAAAAGTCTCATCTATAAAACCAAAGGTTCCCTTAAGGAATGCACTCAAAATAAAAAATATTTAAAACAAACAAATAACAATACACAACTAAAAATATATGTTTTTAAATGGCAACTGTGAAAAACTTTTTAAAAAAATAACCAAAAAATTCTAAACGGGCCATAAATGATCTATTTAAATTTTAAAAAAATTAATAAGATACCATAAAGTGTCGCCATTTCTTCTTAATACATATTTAAAACATTTTCATATCTTAAAATTCAAATAAGGTCAAAGAAACTTTTTCATATGTCGCCATAAATTCTTTTTTATTATAATATTTAAATTTTAACATGCCACGCGTAAAAAAATTTTCCATTTTATTTGATGAATAAAGATATTTTTATTATTATTATTAAATTATTTTTTTACTTAATTTGAGTGTTCCGGTTTTTTTTTGGACTAATCAATTTTTTTACATTTGGTTTAATTACATTTATGGGCTTTTTTTGGGGTTACTTTGGGTTTTTTTTTTTAAAAAAGGGGGAAACCCGACACCAGGGCTGAACTCCCTCACACCACAACAAGGGGCCTAATCATCCCGTGAAAACCAACCCATCATTGGGGATTGGGGTTTTTTAAATTTGATTTTTGGGAAAAATACTTGCAATAGACAAACATCCTATCTAAAGGGGACAACAATTTCTATTTCTTTCTACTACAGGGGCGGGGTAACTCAAATTCCTACCGGGTCGAAAAAAACGTTTTTTTTAATTCAACAACTTTTTTTTTTAAAACTAAATAAAATTCAAAATTGCCTAAATAACCCCTTAAAATTCGGGAACTCAAAACTAATCCGATAAACCCAACCTGTCAAACCGAAAATTTTGACTTATCAATTATCAATAACACATTTATTTAAAGAACAGAAAAAATTAGCCTCAAGAAATCAAAGTTTAATTTTAAAAGTTTGACTTTATAAAAATTCCACGTAATCAATTAAATCACTCAAACCCAACACCGACTAATCCTTTTTACCCGGGTTACTTTACCCCATCCTATAATTTCATTTTTTTGAGACAAAAAACCTTACAAATTAACGTTTTTGACTCCTTTAATAAAACTTCTTCACATGCAAAATTTTTTTAAAACAATTTCCTTTTTTGAAAGTAGAAAAAATCTCTGGGATTATGATTAACAAATCTTAAATAGTTTCACCCACCACATCGGGCAATGCTGGTGACACTAGAAAACCAAAACTGATGAAAACTTCCCTTGAATAAATAATACTTTTGTCACAAATTGAGGGGGCAAAAGGGTCCCTTCCCCTTCTTACTGTTTATTTGGCTTGCCCAAACCCACATAACCCCGAAAAAAAAAGAAACCATCTCAATACAGTCACTCTTTAAAATAAAGAAAATTTTTGAAAAAAAAAATAAAGGGAAAACCTGCCGAAGTAACTTTATTAAAACTTACATTCACAAAAGTCTTTCGGGGAAAAAGAAATTCCATTTTTTTTGGCTTCAATTTTTAAAAACATTTGCCTGAAAAAAAACAAACAAAACTTAAGCCAGTGGTTGCAATGTTTTACAAACTTTTAACAATAAAGAGAAAAAAATTTATAGTTATACAGTGAAAACCTCGTTAAAAACCGCCATTTTTGGGGGACCAAGGGAAACTTTGGGCAGATCGTGATATAATAAAAAAAAAACATTTTTTTAAAATTAAAAAAAGCTTTATATACCAATATCCACTAAATTGCTAAAAGCGCTTTCGGGGGTCCCGGTCAACAGCAACATTAACAGAACGGGGCATGACCCGTTACATTTTACAATTTTTCTGCAAAGACAAGCTTTTAAAACGACCATACCTTTTTACACCTGTGCGGTGAAGAAGGTAAAGAGCCTTTTCCAAGGGACTAAACTAGCCCAGCTCGAGCCGAACCCAGGCCCTTCCGACCCAAAGGGGGTTCATCCACTAACCACATACCGAATAAATGAATTTAGTCAGGGGTGATGGACTAAACCCAAATATTTGAACCTTTCTAAATTTCTATTAGAAATAAAAAATTTTAATAACTAGGTCAAAACAACTTAACCAAAAAATAAAAAAAGAAAAAAATCTAACAGATATAGTTTTTTTTCTTTTGTAATAAAAAAACTTGAAGACCTTTTTTTGGGAACTTGGGCGGTAAAAACAAAATTTTCCTACATTTTAAATAAAGCGTTTCCACCACTGTTTGGCGGGGCCATAACGAGGTTTTTGGTTTTTTTAATATATTAAACGTTCATTCCACCCAAAAATTTCGTTGGGGGCGGGTAATAAATGCGGATAAGAGGTTTGAATGTATTTTTAAATCCCAAAAAAACTCCAACTCTTGAATTAAATAAAAAATCTTGGATAATTTTTGGGAAAATTTTTTTCAAATCTCTGCAGTAATAAAATTATTAAAAATTCAATAAATTTACACAATCTCTCATTTCATACTAAGACTAAACAGATTACCTTGAACAGGGGCTCAAAAGACCAGTTCAACATTTTGACAAGAGAGGGAAAATCCCCTGTTTAAACCACCAATCCTTAACATGCGACCCTCGGAATTTAAAAGTTCACCCCTTAAAAGTAAACAAGAAAAATTTTAGTTTTTTAATCAAAATTTTTTTAATATTATTTACAAAAAGAAATCAATAAAATGACAAACTTTTAATTTAAAAACAGACCAGACTATCAAAAACGGGTTTTTTTTTTTTTTTAAAAAGCTAAAGTGCCCAATAATAAATAAAATAAATTACAAAAAATAATAATAATAATAAAATAATAATAAAATAAAATAAAATAAAAATAATAATAAAAAATAATAATAATAAAAATAAAAATAATAATAATAATAAAAAAATAAAAAAAAATAATAATAAAAAAATACAAAGTCGACTCTCAAATTGCACATCCCCCCGGGATTTGGGGGTTTTGTTTGTTAAAATAAATACATTTACTGTCTCCCCCCCATCAAGGGCTCCGGGACAAAACAAGAATCCCGTTCCAATACAAAAAAAAGCAAAGGGGAAAAAAAAAAAAAAGGGGGATAAAACATAGAACTCCACCCGCCCACTATGGAGACCGGGAACCCCCACCCATGAGTTGGGGTTGGTGTTTGATTAACAATGTGCGATTAAGCAGAAACAATAAAACATCAACTTCACTTTCATGTCCATTTATGTAGTACTTTTAGGTTTTTTTCGGCTTGGGGCCCTCATTTCAAACTGGCCTCATTTGAATTTTGTGTTTTTTTTTCTTTTTCTTTTGGGGGGGGGTTTTCTGTGAAACAAACAAACAAGAAAATTTATATATTTTCCCATACTATAATAATCAGAATGGGACAAAAGCACAAATTTAAAACTGGGTATTTAAAAATTAACAAAATCATTTGCTTCTTTCAACCTATAACATTCATTTTCCTTCTCTTTTTTAAAAGCCAACACAACCTTTTATATTATAACATCAAAAAAATAACTAAAAGAAATCTGAACCAAATCATCTACTTTCTACTTCTTTTTTTCTTTTAATTTTTAAAAAAAAAATTTTTAATTTTTCACTTTTTCTCACCCTCTGTGTACTGCCTCAACATTCCCCAAAAGCACATCGCATTTTGTTTTGGCCAGTCCAATGGTCACATGGCTCGGTCCCGGGCCCAAAAAAAATTCTCTGTTCTACGACCGCGGCAAAAAATTGCAATTTTTAATTCATTGCCCCCGAAACAAAATTTTCTACAATACAAATTCATCAACATAGATGATTTTTATAAGATAAATATACACCTTTTGAGGGTTGCCACTTTGCCACAAAGAATTTATTTTTTTTAAAAAAAAAATGTGATCAAATTGAAGCAAAGAGCAGATGGGGCACCCCGATATAAACCAAAAAAATCTTACCATTAAATCCCTACTTCAAGCCAAACTGTGGGGCAACTCAAATAAATCTTTAAAAAGTGCACTTTGATGTAATCAATTAAAAAGTAAAAATTGTTTAACATTTTTAAAAAAATATAATAAATAAAACATTGTTTCACATTTAAAAGTAAAAAGAAACTTCGTTATATAAAGAATTATACTATGAAAAAAAATGAAAACTTTAACCAAACAAAAAAATGAAAATAAGTTCAACCAATTGTGACAAATTTATGAAAGGGGCCTTCACTCGTGGAGAGCACTCACCCCAGAAAAGGGGCTTTCATCAATCCCATGCAGTTTAGATTTTTCCTGACTTCCCAATCACCCAGAATGATTGTGACCCAGCTAATAACATTTAAAACCACTTTTCAAAAAACTAGTCCCTTCCAGAGTACCACAATTGCTACAGCTGTTAACATGCAGAACTCAGAATATACCTGGCTCCAGGTTTTTAAAACATATGAATAAAATTAACAAATTTTTTAAAAATTTTAACTCTAAGGGTAATTAAAATTTAAAAAGTTACCTTTTTCCCTTTTAAAGGGGGACTTGGGCATTTTGCCCGGGGATCATTTTTTCACCCGCCGTGTCCACAAAATTGGGCCCCTCGTCACTTCTGTCACTTTCTCTTCTCTTTGACTTCGGCCCCAGGGGGAACTGCATTAAGGGATCTATTCCAACCGCCCAAAAAAGGGGAATATCACCAACTTCTTCATTACTACCGACCCTAAACATCCATCCCCCCCTCCCATACAACCACCCTCGATAACTTTGATCAATCGAAACAATAAAGGACAAATCTAATTTAAAAAAAAAATTTTTCTAAAATAGAAAATATGCAAAAACTTCAACCACACTCAGTGGGAGAGCCTCAACTTTCAGCAAAAATTAGTATCACCCCAATGCAAGATTTTATCAAAAACCCCCCCGACCATCCACCTCCAAAAATACACACCACCTCTAAACTTTGATCAATCTAGAAACAAAGTAAGGACAAACAAATTTTTAAAAAAAAAAAATTTTCAAATTAGAAAAAAGAAACCTTCCATCCACAGCTCAGTGGGAGAGCGCTCAACTTACGGGAAAGGGGTTTGTATCACCCCCAAATGCAGAGATTTTATCTAACCCCCTGAATACTGCATAACTGTTGATACACCCCTGGAAATTTTAGTCGGGAAAGCCACGGAGTCTGAAAGCCCGACAGCCCCCAATAATAATTTTGTTTATTTTTCTATAAAATTTTACTTGCGAAGACACAGATTTTACCAGAAGATCCACATTTATGCAGCAAAGTAACCGATACATCTAGTACCAAGGGGAAAAAAGGGCCCCCTTATCCAATCAAGCGGCACAATGTTTTAGAATCATTAGGAAACATGTTTTTTAATTTTTAGAACTGACAGCATCCTTTAGTTGAACACATTAAAAAAAGAGTAAACAGGGGGGTCCCACCATCACAGAAAGCACAAAAACAGAAATGATAAAAAATAATTTTGGGGGTGGGAAATTTTTCACGCCCCCTCCTGAATTAAGGGTACCATAATATAATAAAATACAACTGTACATTGAGCTTACCCCTT
>NW_027622993.1:0-11035 GCF_034508935.2 Berghia stephanieae
ATCAAATGCCTTGAGAGTTTTGTTTGCAACTGTCCACAGTATGGACAGGGTCTCCTTGGCTTTTTGTATTTCTCTGGGAAAAAAAAGAAGAAAATAAAGCACATCATGCTATGAACTATGAAAATAAATCGATAGACAGATCGTATGCACATCAGCTACATGACAGCGATAGAGAGGAATAGCATTCCAAATATTTAAGGCCTGGACAAGTAACTGTCATAATTCCTTCTTGTTATATACTTTCTACCATCTATTCCTTTGGAAGAGGTATGTTAGATTTGTGGAGACCTCTGCCACATAACAAATCCAGTGAAAAGACGCCATATTTTTGTTTTGAAATAGAAATAAATAGATCAATCCACCCACTTCACTGGGTTCAGGGTTCCCTCTTCATTATAATCAAAATATGAACATAAATCGGAATAGTAACACATTGAAGTCTCATCTGAATACATAGATTGTCCTTTGTTGTTTCAGCGAAAAATCAGACAGAATGTCAAAAGAATTTTAGGTTTTTCCCCAACCACCCTTGGAGGGATCAGTATCAGCGGAATGGTAAGCGTCATGTTTTTTACGTTGAGCAACAAAATTTACTCCAAATGCTTCACTCGACCCATGCGGAAAAACAATCAAGAATAGACCCAAGTCCTATCCAAAGACTAACATTTCATTTAAGTTTATTGTAGGCCCTTGGCCAATCGACAAAATTCAATTCACATAAATTATTTACAACAATCAGAAATTAATTATATCAATAATAGTAATAGAATGCAATGAAGGCAATATCATAATAATAATAATAATAATAATAATAATAATAACAGTAGCGGCAATAAGTAACAATTAATATAGTAACAAAAGTAATAATAGACTATAGTTCATAGTCATAACAATGACTTTCTTTGTCATTGAGGGAGTGAGAAAACATCACCGGCTGGCAGAACAAACAGCCGACATCAATCAAACGTCCTCCAGACCGGTTGAGCATCGGCTTCATTAATTCCTTAAAGACTTCCCCCCAACTGCCTGAACGATGCTGATGCCCAGACAACTTAATCCTGATTTATATTTTGTGGGAATGAAATATGACATGTATATGCCGGAAATATTTCAATAACAAACACACTGTTCAGATAGAAAATATTTGAGTCTTGCCTTTGTTAATTGACACAGGTAAGTTAGGAAAATAAATGCTAGTAAAAACGATCAGCAAGTTCGTGAACACTGCTTCTCAACTCGAACATATGTTTTCATCAAATCTACACACATCATGTTGTGAGCTGAATTTTAATGATCTCAGTTGTCATTGAAAGGACACCCAAGAATTTTAGAATAAAGAAAAATATTGAACCTGGAAGTCAAAAGGGTTTGTAGCACAGCAGACATTATCAAAGTATAATTTTAGTACCGACAAATTAAAAAGAAAATGTGCTTTTCTTTAAATGCTCCCAATCATCATATACTGTTTAGGTTGCAAGATTAATAAAAATGTTATCTACTCTGATTCTCGTTAAGTTTCCAGCTGGTCTGTGAAAAAAAGCCTTAAGCATCATAGAAATACAAAGAAACAGTTTTAATATATAGATGGGTTGTAACAAAAAAAACCATTTTAACACTTACAATACAAGCAATTTAAGTCTATTACAGACAAAAAAAACCCCCAATAAAATAAACATGAACATTTTTATGGCTGGTTTCACTGATATCACTCACACATTGGGGTTTCAGATTCTAAGATGTCCACCCTATCAAATTTGGATTTGTGCTTGTTATGTAAATGGTAGCGTATTTTGCGACGCAGCACTGCCAAAACAGAAAAAAATGCAATAACACAAATGCAGCACCATGGAGGGGTGGAAGTTTTCTTTTAAAAGGAATGGGTAAATTAAAATTGATCCCACAAATATCAAAGGAGAAGAATGACAAAAAAATGACTCACCATTGCACGTAACACGTTGGTTTGCAAGTGTATAGCATTCGGGTTGAACCTGGGTCCCAGACTGGCAACGAGGTTCAGTCTGTGATAGTTGTGGATGAGGCTCTGACTGAGTTGGGGAATGAGCACTAGGTTCCAGAGACAATGATGTACTCAGCATTGGGTACCTCACAGAGTACGTAGAGGAATCAGACTCGGAGTCAGCAACAAAATCGGGACCCTGTATATTTTGTGGAAAAGATGACAGATCAATCAATTTATTCATGTTGACAATAAACATGAAGAGCCATTGTTTAATAATCCAACTAAACAATTAGCTGGTTAATAATGCAAGTATAATAAAAAAGAGTTGAGAAAGGCAGACATATTGTCTAAGTATTTAATATGTTCAACTGTGCTTGGATAAATATAGATACACCAACCAGGGTTTCAGTAAACCGTTTTTAACCAACTCTTTAAATCCTACACCAGGACCAACAACTACAAAACAATTTTTTATATCACTACGATTCTGGACATATAAACGGTTGTCATTGCAACAATATGAACTTCCTAACCTTGCAACTGCAATATAGTTAACAAAAAAAGTTGATAAACATTACGATGCAAGAGAATTTGGACAAAATGCGAGATCAAAAGTATAATCCCAACAGAAGCTATTTTAATTTTTCCTGGAAACGCATCATTTTCACATTTTGTCAAATAAAAAACAAACGACTTCAAATGTGAATGGCTCATCAATGAATATCACTTCAAAATATAACGAGGAAGGTTTAAAATAGTGTTATTGTTGGCGAAGTCCACTGCAAAGAAAAATTTTTAACAACAAAAAACTAGGAGATCTCACTGGTGTAAAACAGTGTTGTCCTTGTCCTGAAATATTGTATTGCGCCTAACAGACTGCAGGTCTCATCTTTTGTGGCAAATGTGTTTTGTCCACCACAAAATATGGTGATGTGAAGCATTTTGAGCATGGTGCCAACTGTGGATAAACGCTATACAAATGTTATGATTTTATTTTAATGTACATACTTACCACAAATGAATCATGTGATATGGAACTTTGTTCTGCATCACTTTCAGGCTCTGAGTTGGAGTCTATATAGAAAATAAAAACAACAAAAAAAAGCTGAAGACTATCATGTGCAAGTTTTTCTCTAAACTCTTAAACATAAAATCATGCCATCTTATGCTGTAAAAGGATTTTTAAAAAATTATTTACCTTATGACTATTGTCCTTTGGAAAAAAAAGAAAATTAAGTCCGAAACCTTCTGGCTATTTTCTTTTAAATTTCAAGAACGTCAGAGTTGGCAAGGGAGGACGGAAATATAATTCCAGAAACCAATCTGTCTATAATCATATCCATATGATAGTTTTTCGTTCAAGATTCAGGTACAGTCCACTTAGGATAATCGCAATACCTTGGGATCATCGAAAATGTTGGGATTAACCGAAATTCAGTTTCCTGTCCACTATTTCAACATTTTACACATTTATTGTCAACTCAAACCAGTAAATAATATTCTTAGTCAACCACATATAGAGCAATTTGATTGAAACAAAAACCATATGGCAGCCCCGTGTAGATTTGTCAACCAAAAGCAGCTATGAAGCAAGCCGATATCTTATTCAGATTGGAAGAAGTTTCAATCTTTTTTCTCAACAATTCAACATTTGTCAGAGTTAAAGAGATTAGCCTTAATGAGAGACAATAAGCTCTCACCAAACTCACTGGTCACAATGCACAGTTGTTAATCCTAAAACAAAGGATATCGCTCAGTCTCTCTTTATAACTGTCATTTATAACCTGTTGTCAAGATTATGACCAGCCCCACCCCTCTTCTATTTAATGGCCACCGATGACGTCACAAACCCATACTGCAGAGCCCCGCCCTCTTTCGACTCTAACAGAGTGGTGACACACTACTGTAGCATTAAATCCTGCTCACTCTCGATTCTTCAACCTGTCACGATTTCATCCATGATGAAATTTAATCATGATATACTGTTTGATTTCTTGAATTTACCACTTTTTAAAAAACCGAAGTTTGTTGCAATTAACCAGTGACTTTTATATAGAATTATTTCCATTGCTTAGGAAATATTGTGATTAACCGAAAGTTGCGATTAAATGAGTTGCAATTATCCGGAGTGGACTGTAATAGTATTACACATCATGACTCAAAAAAAAAAAAAAAAAGCAAACTATGTGTACCTAAATGTTATTCATTTCCTCATCAAATTATATTCTTACCATTAACATCATAGATCACATCAAAAGGGTTGTCTGGATTGACAGCAAGACATTTTTCAGGATTTTTAAAGCTCAAATCTCTCTGATCTGAAGTTACAAAAGAAATAGCATATTCTCAACATTAAACTATGATTTTGTGATGGCTGTGATATGGCATACTGTATGCATAAAGCAAGATGCAAAGACAGGTTTAAGTTTAAATTATTTTATATTCTTTTCAAAAATCCATTCTAGTTTTGCCAAAATAAAATAAACACGAGAAGTGTTGAGTTGGATAGCGCTAAAACTAAAAGTAGTAGTGGTAGTAGTAGTAGTATTAGTAGTAAACGACAGATCTTACTCACTAGTGTGAATCTACAGTCTACAGAAGTTCCCGAATTATCTGACTCCACTTCCAAATGACTGACTGACAAGTGACAATCATCAATCGGTGTGTGATGTCTACCCTATTGAAAATCTTAAATCAACTGTGATGTAATAAGAATGGCCAATAACTTACCATTATAATTATCTCGGTGTCTCTTCAATGATGCCTCCAGCATCAATTTACCCCACGATGCCATAGACGTCTAGTTTGGAACTCAGCAAGTGACGAAAAAATACTTGCGGCTATAGAGAGGACGTCCGTCGGCCACTCTCTTTGTAAGTCAGTAGTCAGTGGTTATCAGATATCCTTGGTTCTTGAAAAATATAGAAACACAGCGGTTCATTTAAAAAGACTCTTTTGTAGATCAAGTTATAATGTTAGGTATTGCACTTTAAAATCTCTTCAGACATAGAACGGGTCAACTTGACGTCTAGACCAAATCATTTCGAAGATCGATATGGCAACAGCAACGCCTGGAATGGAGGATTTAAATGCGGCATCTGACGATTCTACTGCTATGACAGAAGATGCTCCATTTCACGACGTCGAGATGGCTTCAACTGGCATCAGGCATCAACATGCTACTCAATAATGGGTTTGATGAAGCGTTTGACTAAGAACTAAAGGCCGAGCTGATAACTGATAACCACCTACTACCGACTTGCAGAGTGAGTGAGTGCCGAGTGCCTCTTTATGCGCGAAATTGACTAAACATACGTTTCACGAAAAAAAGAGTTACTATGTTTGCTTGTCTCTTGTCACCAAGATAAGAATCCGGACCAAGATTCGATAAATCTGTTTCTAAAAATAGATTATAATTCGTATATCTTGTTCATTCCTCAGTTCATCAACTTTCACACAATTTTATATTAGGTTTTCATTACTATAAAAATCCATATAATGCTCTAGAATTTTAGAGAAAATTTCGGAAAGATATATTGCCTCACTATTGAAATATATCGATGAAAACACTGGTACCCCTATTGTACTTTTTTCAGGCGGTCACCTTATTGACCAACGTGAAAATTTAGGCATAACTCTTCTTACTGTGGTGTTTAACAAATAACTTCAATACTATGATTTACAATTATATATCCTTGACGGTTGGGTTGACAACCTTAAACTAAAAATAGAAAAGTGAATGTGCTAGAGGTCAAATCAATAGGGGGACCGGATTTTGGTCTCCCTATTGGTAAAGTACTGTAAAATGAACTAATAGGGGTACCAAAAGTCTCCCTATCCGGTATTAATACATATATATATATATATATATATATATTATATAATATATATATATATATATTTGGGGGGGGGGGGGGATTTGAGCACAAAAAAGTGTTTTTTATAACTCTCAGACGAAGGAAATGGCTGATGACTCATCACACGATCCGACCAAAGTAAGTACATGAACAGCGTCTTGCGGAAATGGGCTTATAGAGAGGTTGCACAGATGACGATCGGAGACAACGAACGATACAGCGAGTGGTCATTGCCACACCCGCTCAATTTATCGTCGTAATTATCGTTGGTTCCAGTCAACAACTTGCGATGAGCATAGCCAAGCGTGACACTTAGCGATGGCTCGTAGTAGTAGTAGTAGTAGTAGTAGTAGTAGTAGTAGTAGTAGTAGTAGTAGTAGTGGTAGTAGTAGTAGTAGTAGTAGTAGTAGTAGTAGTAGTAGTAGTAGTAGTAGTGGTAGTAGTAGTAGTAGTAGTAGTAGTAGTAGTAGTAGTAGTAGTAGTAGTAGCAGTAGTAGTAGTAGTAGTAGTAGTAGTAGTAGTAGTAGTAGTAGTAGTAGCAGTAGTAGTAGTAGCAGTAGTAGTAGTAGTAGTAGTCGTAGTAGTAGTAGTAGTAGTAGTAGTAGTAGTAGTAGTAGTAGTAGACTTTGTTGGTGTTGATGATGATGATGTTGTAAAATTAGTAGTAGAAGGAGGAGAATTAGTAGTAGTGGTAGAATTAGTAGTAGTAGAAAACGGTAGGGGCTGCCTGAAGCCAATAATCGTGAAAATACTAACGAAAGAGTGAAAATGGAGAGGCTTCGTATGGGACCTAAACAGAAAGTAGTAGTAGTAGTAGTAGTAGTAGTAGTAGTAGTAGTAGTAGTAGTAGTAGTAGTAGTAGTAGTAGTAGTAGTAGTAGTAGTAGTAGTAGTTGTTGTTGTTGTTGTTGTTGTTGTTGTTGTCGTTGTTGTTGTTGTAGAAGTAGTTTTAATAAGTAGTTGCTGTTGTTGTTATTCTTGTTGTTGTGGCTGTGGTAATGGTAAGGGGGTCTTAATTTATGTTCACATAGAATTCTCTGGTTCAATTAGTAACCATGATTTGATATTTGAACATAACGGGGCACAGTGGTGTCGTTGTACGAAAAAAAGTACCGATTTCGACTGCACTCTGAGACGTGAAAGGAATCACCTCGCTCTAGTTCACTTTGTGGCGCTGCAGTACCGTGAAATATACACTACAGACATAGACTCATAGACTTATAAATTTTATTTATCCTTTATTCTTTCAACATCCTTTTATCTCGGAGCTATTAGATGAAAACAGAGGTTAGTTGTCTTGAATTCAATTCAATCACTCATCATCTATTCATTTCTCATTTCTCATTTAGATATTTACGAAATACGTGCCAAAATGAAAGTCTTTGGAATCATTTGGGGACGTTGGGGTTAAAACTTTGGACATCGCCTCAGCCTCCAATCAACATCTTTAGCCCCACCCTCGTCTGTCTATTATATCACGATGTTATCGTCGTCTAGCATCTTTTCTTTCGGCCCGGTGGAAAAAGACAATTAAAAGGGGTTCGTATCGTCACCAAAATAAAAACATAATACATATATTTAAAATATCTTTATAGTTATATATATATATATATATATATATATATATATATATATATATATATATATATATATATTATATATATATAAATCGTTTTTGATTGTGAGTCCAGCTTTACTAGCGAATTCGTAAGCGAGAGTGACGCATCTATACATACAAGACCTCGTGGTCCAGGCCACATGACTTTTGGTCTTAAACAACCATTCATCACTTTCGGTCAACCGTGTTCTTTGAGGTTACACAACATACACCCGCCTTTATGATGGGTTTGCCTGTACATAAATCAAGGGATGAGTTGACACGTGTTGACAAGCGAGCTATCAAAAGAGCAATCGTTGATCGGTAAAAATTCTCAATCCTGGAAAGCGATATCCACCCTTTTGTGATGAAATTGGGACTCTGTAAAGTGTTATATCATGGTAGGCTCTCTTTCTATTCTGGCGAAGATGAAGATGACGATAGCTTTTCGGATGTCATCATGACAAGTGGGCAGAGTTAAAGCTTCTAAACAATCCCAATCGTCGTCTGCGAAAAATGTTCCGGATAGGTGCCAGTGGACACGGGTTGCTTTTCATTTAGTGGTCCGGTATAGGAAAATAATGGTGTCCTGTTGTTTTCGAAAGACTGACGACTTTTAGTCGGTTCGATTGTTTTGGTGGACATGGGGTCTGATCATTGGGGCAACTCCACAAACAGAGCAATAGGGCTGAGGTTTCTTGATCAAGCGGATCCGACTGCGTGCAGTGCCTTATCCACTAGGCCACCACACCCTCGGCTCTGATTCTAATGGATTGCCCTTGTTCATTGCCTGTTTTTGTTTATTTTTTCTTTTATATTCTCTTACTTAGACCGGGCCGTTTCAATCACAATGACGCTCAGTGGCGGTTCTAGCCTATTTACAGTGGTTGGGCAAAGATGATCCGGTCATATATATATATATATATATATATATATATATATATATATATATATATATATATATATATATATATATTATTTATTTATTTATTTATTTATTTTAATTATAATTTTTTTTTCACCTTTAAAAAAAATATTTCAACCACAAATAATCACATTCACAATGAAATGACAATACCAGTAGATTTTAATTATTCCAAACGTAATCAAAAAATAATCACGAAAGAGAATACAACTAAAAAATAAAGCGACGAGACATAATGCGACAACACCTTGACAATAGAAGTCCATTTCGTTCACTCGAAAAATTAAAGAGATGCTTTAATCCCTCAACGGCGAGATTAATATTTCTGTTACATTACTGGTTTTCAGTAGTATGTAGTAACCTTTAATTTTTCATCGAGAAGCAACAACAGCGATATGACTCGAGTTTCAATCAGAGCTGAAATTGCATTATTTTTACTGCTGTCTTGGTGGTTAGAATGATTGTGCCGGTGGTGGTAGTGGTTGGAATAGTGGTAGCGGTGGTGGTGGTGGTGGAGGAGGAAGGGGAAGACGAGGTGGTGAGGGAGGATGTAATTATGATAGTGGTTTTGGTGGTGCTGTTGGTTAGAATTATAGTTGTGGAGACGATTGTTGTACTTGTTGTTAATATTGTTGTTGTTGTTGTTGTTGTTGTTGTTGTTGGTTAATGATGATGATGATGATGATGATGATGATGATGATGATGATGATGACAACGACGATGTCGTCGACAATGATGGTTACCACCATACGATATTACAAAGTTTATTTAATATTAGGCTTTCGCCAATAATGTTACCAATCTCTCCTCATGCATTCGTTATACTATCACAATAACGACCGTGTTATCTTTACTCCTTCCCCAACCAACCCCTAGCTTCCCGCCTCTTCGTCGCGAACCATCTTATGTATTAGCTTCAGGACGGGCAAGTACGGAATCTGCCCACCCTTCCTTTAAACGTATTTATTTCCTCTATAACTTAGAATTCAACTCTCTCCTTACTCAGAAGAGTATTTCTCGTATACTAATTCAATTGTTGAGAAAACCAAAATGGTGGTTGTATTTTATATATTTATTTAGTCGTGACTTTTGAATAAAAGTGTTTTATTTTATTAGAGGGAATACAATAAAAAATTACATTGTTTTGCAAAATTATTTAGTCTGGCAATAAAAATACAGCGGTAATTACTTTAAGAATAATAATAATAATAAAAAGAACTAACAAATTAATTTGTTAAAAAACAAAAACAAAAAAAAACAACAACAAAAAAATAAGAAAACAATTTAAATAAATGAGTTTTGATAAGTACTTAAAGAAAACGAGAAAAAAAAAGAAATAATTTAAATGGATAAACAAATATATAAAAACAACACAAATAAATACTAAATTGATATAATATTAGTAAGTTAATAAATTTAATTCAATACTGGAACCTTCCCAAAGTCATTACATCAATGGTACCAGCACAAGTAAGGCAATAAATAAGAAAAAGTTCGTTTGCCAAAAGCTCTATTAAGGTGGGCTCATTTGAATTAGCCCGACCTAGAACTAGAGAGGCCAGACAGCAAAAATCGGAGTTAGTTCACCGTCAGGCGACGTGACAATGAGATGACGATGTGGGCGGAGTGGAGTGGAGTGGTTGGGGGGGGGGGGGAAGGGGGGGGGGGGGATAAAAAGAACAGGAGCGTATCCTGGTTATGCATTACGGGGTGCATGGTGATTCGCAATCTATCAAAAATACACACAAATTGATTTCAGTACGAAGTATCAAGTTTAAGTAGTAACTTTTGAAATTATCTAATTTAAATTTGATCATTTTGGACCTGGTAATACAGCTTATAACTCGAAAAAAACAGGCTGGTATTTGCCCACCCTGCCCATTATTACCAGCCGTCACTGATGACGCTATAACCAAATTTTATGACACGCGAATACAATGAATTGCGTCACAATGATGCATGAGTCACTTTAAAAAAAATAGATAGAATTCAACGATTAAGAGTGGGAGGTCATTTCTTGAAGGTATTTCACATTGTGACACAATCCAATGTTATATATAGATGTTTACTCCGTTTCTATTTATAACGATGTTTTGGGGTTCTTAGTTCTTGGCAGAGATTAGAGATCTCGTTCTGTCCCCTTTTAGGACGATAAATCGAGTCATTTGATTTAGGCGAGTTCGATTTCTCAGCTGTATTCGATTAAAAAATTATGTACATTGCAACATTGCCATTTTGTGTCCTTTAGGTAATTTTTTTCCCTAAAATATTTCTCATTTCCATTTATTTCGTAATTATGACTCAAATAGATTTTTAAAGTAAAAAATCCTCATCATAGGCTGATAGGAAAGAGGTTCTGGAGACGATTATGGATCGACGAGTATTGATATGTTATTGGTAGTCGAACTAGGCTTCGTTGTTCCATTTCCTTGTCACTCCCCCGTCCATAAGTTTAGTTTCCACTTTCTTGCACTTTAGTTTTTCACGAGGTGTCAACCGGTCAATTTCATTGTAACATTTAACAGGTGAGCTTTATGGTTTTCTTCATACATTCTTAATTAAGTCTACTTTTTAAAATTGTCATTACTGAGGAATAACGAAGGGTTCCAATGACCCGACTTGCTTGTGTTCCGTTGCGTTGGAATCCGTGCTGAAGTCATTTGTTTGATAAAGACGCCATCTTTGACGAAGATGAAA
>NW_027622994.1:0-11032 GCF_034508935.2 Berghia stephanieae
GTTAGATTTCCAAGTACCTACACACTATCAGCGTACTTAATTTGATGTCATCTAAAAGTCTCATTCAGACACATGCACAAAATCGCATCAAGAGGAATCTACTCAATTACTTACAAAACTGATACTGAAAAAAAAAAATATATTACGGGAGAGATGATTTAAAGGAAGAAATATCATCTCCCAAAACTAATTAACCAGTAGATTTTTGACCATCAAAACATGGAATTCGTGACACACCTTACCACCTGCTCGACAAACATAGTTGGATGTAGGAATCGACCCCTCTCTGATCATAGTTATTGTTTTTTGCCACCAAATGGCTGACTAGTTATCATATGATTTTCTCGTTTCATTTGTGTTGGTTCTATTAATCGAGCGGTAGGACAGTGGGTGTTTTTATTCAGACACAAATCACGATAGTAAACCGGTGTAGTTCGCGGCTATCCATGAGGCGTCGTTATCTAAGTGTCAAAACCAGTAGATTTTTTACCAATCAAGACATGGAATTTGTGAACAACATCTCACACGTGCTCGGACAAACAAGGTTGTTTATATAACATGCGTGAATGATATCGACCTATCTCTCTGTTCATTTGTATTTGTTTTATTCCGCTAAATGGGTGACAACATAGTTATCACACGATTTTCTCGATCATATTATAAACGTTTAAATTTACAAATAGTTCTCTATGTTGGTTCTATTGATCAAGCTGTTATATAACAAGTTGGTATTTTACTTAGATCCATGCCATCATTGTTAAACCTGTGTAGTTTACTATGTTTCCCAATCATTGCCATTGTTTACATTCAGTCTGAGAGGCGCAATTATCTAGGTGTCTATGGGAGCGATCTATATTCATGTTTTCGTCCAACCAGGTCATCAATCACATGATTTGTTGCTATCTAACTATCGGATATTTCTTAACAAATTATGTAAACACGCTGCTTTGTTTACAAAAATTAAAAAAATACACATGTGTCAAGCTGAATCGAATGACCAATCGTGATGTTATTCATTTAAAAAGCTGTGAACATTTTTCACTAAGTGGTTCACTTTGAGCAAATTTTGCAATGTTACCAATGACCTCGAGCACATGGAATGTTAATATAGATCATGCCCATCTCTGGGCCATGTTCCATACCGACATAATAATAATTTCGTGTAATGATGATCTCATCTCATCTCATGTAGTTCCATATCTGAAGCAGACGTCGGAGGTCATCTTCCGCCAAGCTGATCTATCTCTTGCCAATTCTATTAAAGCAGCGCCACCTTTCTCAGCTTCATCTGTCCAAGTTCTTATCCCTTTCAAATACGTTATTCTTTGTCTTCCTCTTTCTTTTTTTCCCTTCATCTTTCCAGTCAGGCGAGTATTTCCAAACCAGGGTGGCGGATAATGTGGGCCTAAAATTCCATTTGGCGTTTGATGATTTTTGTTATCAGTGATCTTTTTCTGTTTGCCATTTCTAAAATTTCTTCATTTCTTTTCCTTTCCATCATGACACCCTCATCATTCTTCTGTAAAAACCACATTTCCACTGCCTCCAGTCTTTTAACCATGGTCTTGGGTTTTTGGTCCCGCTCTCACAACCATATAGCAGCACAGACAGTACATAGCAATCCAGGACTTTGATTTTTGTTTTCATGCTAATATTCCTGTTTTCATAATTGTATGCAGCTGGTTGAATGCATTCTTCGCCATACCTATTCTTTTCTTTATTTCACAATCTGATTTTCCATTGGATGTTACATTGAGCCTAAATATTTGAAACATTCAACTTGTTGTATTGTTTGTCCTCTGCTTGTTATTACACAGGCTGGTGGGTTATTATTTTTTTTTTAAATTGAAAATCTGCAAAAGAGCAAAGGCTAAACCTAAATACCAACTAGACATTCTCCGGGAGGAACAGAAGATACAAGAAAAATTTGAACTATCAGTAAGAAACAAGTTTGAAGTGCTTGGAGAACTAACAGATATAGAAGAGAATATGAGCAGTTTAAAGACAGTGTTGCTGCATCATTAGAAGAAAATGTTCCAACCACACTTAAGTTGCAAACAAAAATGGATTACTCCAGAGATATTAGAACTAATGAATGAGAGAAGAATTTCAATTTAGGTAATGATGATGAGATACATAATATCATATTTTATGATCAAAAGAGCCTGTTCTGTTTTGTTTACATACCGACGTGGTCTTGGAAGGTTCTAGTTCGTTTGAGACTGTCATATAAAGAATGTGGCTGTTACGTATAATACATTATATTATTTTAACAACCTCATACATTGATTTGTGGTGTCGATAGCTCAGTTGGTAGAGCACTCGCTTCAAAATCAAAAGGAACCGAAGAGAAACCACTGTTAACGGCAGGTACTCATTATACCCCTTTAAGCACGGCAAAGAAAATTGTACGTAAAGAGTCTTTTACAAGGATCAACTATGCACCACTCAGACCGGGACTAGACCCTGGACCATCCAGTCCAAAGGGCGTGAAATCGTAACACTAAACCACATACCCTTTTAGAATTGGGCGGAAAGTACTTTGCGATAGGGAAACGTCATATTCAAAAGTTAGCACCCAATTGTGATTGTCCAGGCTGTTGGCTTGACGAACTAGCCATCACGCCCCTGAAAAATGTCCATAAGAACGAAACTGACAATAGATTGTGAGTTTCAAGGGGATGGATTTTCCAGGCCTGTTTTCCATCTAGGAAAGAAAATATTTGCCATTGTTTGCCGTTCAGTGGTAGAAAGCAATAATAAAACACATTTGGGCCTCTGAAGCAACAAAATAAATCGTTCATCAGTAACAATGAAACGTTTTTGTGTTAAAACTCTTTCAGGAAGACAAGGAGTGTAAATGTTGCTGTCGAACTCGAAGAAATAAATAACAATGTGAATTGAATTGAAGCTTTTTTTTTCTGTCCGAATTGAGGTTAATATGGGTTCCTGGTAAGGGAGAATAATAAATACAATGAACACCACAAAAGACCCAAAGTTCGTATTTCTTTTAAATATTTAATGTAAACTCATACTAGTCATGGTCTCAATATCCGGACATAATACCGTTTTTGAAACAATGGGTAATATATTGTCTAAAATTTTCTTAGTTTTCCTGAAATAAATAACAAGGGTTTAGATTGAATGTAAGCCTCAGTTTAATATATTGTTTTTCTAATAAGAAATTTACTTCAAATGCACACAGCCCTTTTTACAATTTAATAAAAACGGGGAAACCCATCATGTTTTCATGCATTGAAAGTTAGTAAGTAAAGTTACTCCCTTGAACTACTCACTCCTTTTCGAATAATACAACTTTAACGGTCCAAATTTCTTTTTTCAAACATCATTCCCTCTCCTCTCTCTCTCTCTCTCTCTCTTCTTTTCTATCTATCTCACTCTCTCTCTCTCTAACTCTCTCTCTCCTTTTCTCTTCTCTTTCTCTTTCTCTCCCCTCTCTCTCTCCTCTTTTTCCTTTCTTTCTCTCTCTTTCTCTCTTCTCTCGCTTTCTCTCTCTCTTTCTCTCTCTTCTCTCCCCTCCTCTCTCTCCCCTCTCTCTCTTTTCTTTCTCTTTCTCTTTCTCTTTTCTCTCTCTTTCTCTCTCTCTTCTCAATAAAATCTATCTATCTATATCTTCTATCTATCTATCTATCTATCTATCTTTTCTATCTATTTATCAATCTTTTCTCTCTATCTCTCTCTCTTCTTCTCTCTTTTTCCCTCTCTTTCTCTCTCTCTGTCTCTCTCTCTCAATATATCTATCTATCTCTCTCTATCTATCTTTATCTATCTATCTATCTATCTATCTATCTATCTATCTATCTATATACTATCTATCTCTCTATCTATCTATCTATTCTCCTCTCTCCCTAGCAAAACGGAAAGTACGGGACATTCAGGCAAATGGATGTATCACGTTTTTCAACACATCCCTGCAGACTTAATTGAATTGACATTAATGGCCGGCAAACTTTGGCCAGCCAACCAACAATAAATAGAGAACAATACACGACTTTCAAAATACTGCTCTGTTTCCAATCTTCTACGAAGCAGAGACCGTCCCCGCTGAGCCGCGCTGCCCCCTAAATGAAACGTATTCTGTCTTCAACCTCAATGGGAAATCATTATGACTTTGGCGGTTAGGTGGTCTTGTGGTATGACACTCGCTTTCGGATCGGAAAAAGTCCCTGGGTTTCGAGCCTCGCGCTTGGGCATAGTTGAGCCCTTTGGAAAAGGCTCTTTTACTCACTTTCTCTTCTTCTTCTTTTCTTTCTTCTTCTTCTTCTTCTTTCTTCTTTCTTCTTTCTTCTTTTTCTTTCTTCGCTTGTGGGAAACCTCCAATATTGTCGAGGATCACTCCACAGTTTGTAGTGTTTTACATTTTAAACTTGCTAAAACTCTGCACATAATACTAATTAAAAAAGAAAAAATAAAACAAAAAAAAAACAAAAAAAAATAAAAAAAAAAAAAAAAAAAAAAACACATAGATTAAAAAGTCACGTTGTGAACTCTAGCAATCGCGTGAAGGCATGTTGGAAAACTGTTTTCAGCCACTTCATCTGGGAGGCTATTCCATAGTCGGGCAGTGGAAGGGAAAAACGAATACATGTGGGCGTCTTTTTGATGTTGGGATGGTTACTCTTGCTGTGTGTCCCCTGTTTTTCTTGTGCCGATATCTTTGATGTCGTTTGTAGGTTTAAGGCACGAATTTTTGTAGTAGATCTTGTGGAAAAATTTTAAAAGTTTATCTATCTTTCTTCTCTTTTTTCCAGGGTTCAAGGCCAATCCGTTTTGTGATATTTCAGACGCACTTGAGAAAGGATCGAATGTGTTTGTGAGCGTCTTGCTGTTTTTCTTTGGATGTTTTCTAAGGTGTCGATTTTTCTTTGTATATGGGTCCCAAATTGAGCTGCCATACTCCAAAATTGGTCTAACAATAGTTTTCTCTCACCGGTACTCAGGTTTTAAAATGAGTACCTGGCCGTTAACAGCGTTGTCTTTGTCCGAAAAATTGTAATACGCCTAACAGCGGCATGTCCCGTCCTACTGTTAAGTTGTTGTTGACCAGGGACCCCTTGTAAAGCGCTTTGAGCACATTTAGTGGATATGGCGCTAAATAAAGCTAAATTATTTTTTAAAATACCAATGATTTTCTTCGAGTAGTTCTTTACGACATCATTTCGGGATCGATATGACGGAGATCAAATCTTCGCGAGAGAAGCAACTGCCGTTTAATAAGCGTGTTTGACCCGACCTGAAATACTCATTTCATCAATCAATAAGGAAAAGGATCGTTCATTAAACAAGCCAAAGTGATACCAGGCTGCTAGAAGCTGTGGACTCTATGAAAAAAAAAGTAGTAAACAAACAGGAATATAAACCTTCATACAAAAAGAACAAAATATCAAACACTGAACCTTCTTCAGCCAAACAACAAAACAATGAAGACGTAATTACATTACTAAATATCTACCGCTGGAATTTAGTAATGTTTTTATGAATTTATGTTTTTTTTTTATCTACTCTGGCTGAAAAAGGGTTTTGACCCCGAAACGCTTTGTGTTGATTTTTTGTTCTTTTTTTAACCCTGTTATATTCACTTTTTATTCAGACATTCAACAAGCCGGGGATTGGATATCAATGAACACAGTGAGGTTGATGTTTTAAAAATTAAAATATCCAACAGTGTCATGTCCATCAGCTTTCTTACTATTCTGTAATACACATACAAAATTAATCTTCTTAAACAATAATGAAACTTTTATACAATGCAATATCCACTTTTTAACGGCCCAAAGCGCTTTAAAAAGGGTCCCAGACCAACAGCAACATGTAGCATGTAGAACGAGAAACGACAGTTGTTAGGCGAAACGCATTTGTTTTTTCGGGCAGAGACAACTTTTCTTAACAGCCAGAAAACCATTTTACATCTGATACGATGAGGAATGTGAAAAAAGAACCTTTTTTTTCCAACGGACAAAACTATGCACCGAACAAGATTCGGACCCAGACATTCCGGTCCGAAAGCGAGCGTCAAACCACAAGACAAACATAACCTGAATCACAACAAATGTGATATTTCCCTATGGTTTTAACGAGCGACGAATCAAGTTCATTCTTATTGTGGAGAAATCTTCAAAAACGGTCTTACGATTTTTATATCATGTATAACAATTAACAACAAAAAATGAAATGGAAGTTTCAATTATTTTTTAGGGGTTTCCCCATTCTTAACAAAACGCGATGGATGAAACACGAAGGACAAAGAAGAGATTTGAGAATGGCGTTGTTCCACATTATCTGGCACCATTGAATGTCCCATAGCATTTCCTATCGCTATAAAATTTCTTTTAGCTTAAAAGCAGCAACAATTCAATTAACCAGTAGATTTTTGCCCCATCAAAACACGGATTTGGGGACCATTTTCACAGGGTCCGGGGGAAAACATAGTTGTTGTTTAATTTACGTGAATGAAAAGCGTCCTCTCTCTGATCGGTGTTCTTGTTTTTATACCGCCAAATTGGAGACAAAGTTTCACACGATCAATTATAAAGGATAAGTTTTTCCCACCGTTTCTGTGTTAGTTATACTGATTAAAGTGGTAGAATAGTGGGTATTTTATTAAGAAACCTACCATCATAATAAAACGTGTATAGTTTGCTATGTCAACCAATCAACGCATTGTTTACAGTAGGACGACTGTACGAGGGCGTGGTTAATCTAGGTGCCTATTACGATAAAAACAAAATATAACATGCATTTTCAAGATGATTTGGTCGCGCGTCTATTTTGGCTTTTACTTGTATTTTTTCAATGTAGTCTAGGGGTTTCGAAAGCGTTTCACGCAAAACGCGTTCAAAAGCAGCTGTGCTTTATTAAATTGTTACATGATGTAGCAGTAGCGATCTCACATATATTTTCTTTCTTGCATTTTAAAATACGGTAAGGAAATTATATATGAAAACTATTATACTTTTTAAGGTAGGACATTGAAGTAAATATAAACAAAGAAACAATGACAAAGTTTAAACAACATAGTTTGCACAGGATGATGATGATGATGATGATATGATGAAAGTAAAAATGATGGTTTTAAGGAGAGGATGATGATGATGACGATAACGTTATAAATAATAATAATAATAATAATTAATAATAATAATAATAATAATAATAATAAATAATAATATAATAATAAAAATAATAAAAAAGAAGAAGAAGAAGAAGAGAAGAAGAGAAGAAGAAGAATACTATTAATAATAAAATGATAATTGCATGCGAGTGTTTTCAACTTTAATAACTATTACTCACTGTATACGTTTCACTCCAATTCAATCGATCCTAGATATAGACAGTTGTCATTCAACACAAAATATATAACAACACTTCAACACCCCTCCCAATACAAATCACATTGCTTTTTATGTGCGTATGTGTTTGTGTGTGACTAATTATAAAACCACTAGCAGTTCGTTGCCATGTTTTTTCCTTTATCCGTAGTCCCAAGACACGATCGGTCCTTCCCTCTTTCCCCCCCAACCGTTGATAAACAAGCAAGCAAACCCAAGGTGTCATGCTCCTCCTCCTCTCACCGCTCCCACCAGGGAGGCCATCACCAACGTTGTCACCATCGACACCTACAATGACAACCAACCAGAATGTTTACTTCTACTTTACGCTCGCTCTCACTACTCACTCACTCACTCACGTTGCTATTAGGGTGGAGGTTATTGGACGGTGTCTTTGGGTTTTATTTTTTTTCTGTTTTATTTTATTAACACATTCGCCAGTGGGTGGCTTTTTATTTAAACCTTCAGTGATTTCGTTGTCAATGTTTTTGTTGTTATTTTCTCAATGAAATCTACAAAAGCTTCTTTTCATCAAAATTTTTCTAAAAACCCCCCCCCCCCTCCACCCCAAAATGATAGTAACGCGTTAATGATATCAACTTTTACAATAACAATTTGTACTTCGGATTATCAAGACTTAAATTTCAATTAAAATTAATTTTTTTTTTTTAAAAAGGACGTATCGTTAAAATATTTTTTTCAAAATAAAAAGAAATTCGGAGATAACGAAATTAGAATGAGATAAAGATGAAGTTTAAAAAATTCCCTTTATTCACTCCCTAGGGGGAATTTTGCTCTAGGGTCTATTCTAGGGAAAGATTGGAATAACTCAGGCATCAGCCGCAATGCAGCCCACGCAAAATTTAGCTAGGGTGAGGTGACTTGCTCAAGGCCCCCACAGCCGCAGCGGCGGGTGGATCGAACTCGATACCTTTTCGGTTAAAAGACCGTACCGTGAGCCATGTGTAGAATGTAAAATGTCTTGCACTTTGTGTTTTTTTAATTCAAACGTTTTTATCCAAACGAGTAAAAAAAAAAAACCCTCACTCGTAATTGGGTAAACCTACACCTCCAGGATTCCAAAACGTTCGAGGTAAAGAATCTGTTTATCATCTCATCTTGTCATCTTTAAATTTTCACCCTCACAAAACATCATCACAATCACCATCATTTTATGTTACCAACCGCAGTACATAACTGACAGGGAAGACGTTCCTTGGTTGCCAATCATCAAGTAATTGTTTATTCAATCCTTTAAATCATAATATATCACAGACTTAAATAACATTTAAACATGCATTATAAAAATATACATAAACAGAATATACGTTATGTAATATAACGCAATGCAAAAATTAGTTAACTAATGTTACAAAATAACGTATTGTATTAATAATTCAATTGTGACATTAAATTTTGAAATAACTAAATGTAATTAAGTGTATTAATTCATGGAAAATAAATTATTAGTTATTGCAAGGGCAATAACTCAATAATAACAATACACCAATAACACCTCCCTTCTAGCCTGAAGGATACTGAAGGTTTAACCTTTAAAATATTTTAACATAGACACACATAATGTAACAGTCGCTTAAAACACTATTTCAAAGTTAATTTGAAATTCTATGTTACACATCCAGAAGAACGCCGTTACGATTAATTTTAAAAGTCCGTACAACAATCTATTTCAAATGTCTGGTGATCAACATACACTAATCAAGTCCATTTGACAGTCCATGCACTGGAATAATCTGTTACAAGAAACGTGAGTTGTCTCGTGTCACGATTATAATATAACCACCATGTTAACTAAATGTGGCGTGTGCGCAGTTGGTCGACGTGTCTTCAAAAGAGGACCATCCGGGACGATTTTCACATCGAACATTCGGTTTCAATCACTGATGCCACAATCGCGGCACCCACTTGTCCCTACGCCCCCTCTGAAAAGACAGGGCATAGCACTGGCTGTTCACTGTGAACTTAGATTTCCTGGACGAGCGAAGAATTTACACGGTTGTGGGGCAGGAGCACATCTATCTTCCCCGTATCTGGTCGACCAAACAGAAGTTCGCTTAGGCTATAGCCACTGCACAGGGGGTTCTCCGGTACTGGATCAAGAACTCGGTGTAAGGCCTCACTGGTACTGAGGCTTGACTTCCTTGCGACTTTTTTTAAACGCTGTACCAGTCTCTCAGCTGCACCGTTGTCTCTGGATGATACGGGGGCTCCCTGTAGGTGTTGAATACCCCGGCTCTCACAGAAACTTGCAAACTCAGCTGACCCAGAAGCACTGCGCATTATCAGTTGACGATGGTATGCGGGTAGCCAAAATGCGCAAAATCCTCGTCAGCTTTTGAATTGTCGCCTTTCGTGGTGATGGATGTCATCTGGTGGGAACACGGAATTTGGAGTTATGTATCCACCATCACGAGCCAGTTGTGTCCTTTGAAATTCACGGCCCTGGTCGATATGGACACGTATCCCATGGTTTGTCGGGCATAATCCATGGCTGTTTTGGAGGCAAAAGGGGGGCGCCCATTCCCTTTGACCTTTGTCACCGTCTTTACTCGTTGATGTTGACTTCTCTTCCGACAGGCAGACTTATGTGGCCCTTAAAGCCGCCCGTGGTGGCAAAGGGCTTCCCTTTTATCGACAGGCCCTCACTCGAGTAGTTCCAGATGGGGACGGTAGCATTGGGTTTTCTGGGTTCCCGTTCTCCGCTGATTTTGATTGGGGGTGATCTCTGGAGACGGTTCGTTATTCGCCGTGGGCAGCTTACGAGCCGGATTCGATTTGGGCTGGAACTTAAACACATCGGCATTTGATGTGCCGACCGTCTCTCTGGCAACTTTTCCCCGCCCCTCCACTTTCCCCGGCGATCTGAATGGCTCGATTGAAACGTCAGCTCGTCGTCCCCTTTACTTTTAAACAAGGGGTTGGACGATAGCCTCGCTTTGAAACGAGCAAACGAATCCCAGTCCTCTTTGCCTCGTCCAACGGGTCATTGATCGAGGCAAAATCACATGTTAGCTGCTCTTGCCGAATTCTCGCAGGGTAACTCGTGGACGGTCTCTCCTGGCTTCCTTCTGTTCGTGTCAGAATTTGTAACGTCCTAACAACGAATCTTTTGGGTTGAAATGGCCAACCATGTGCTTTCTCCCATCTATCCATCGATAATTCGTTGACGGGCCTTTGGGGGGGAACGCTCTGTGAAGCCAGGTTTGCAGAAGCTTGAAGATGGCACACATTGGTTGGTGAGAAAAAACTCCGCAATCCTGTCCGATGGTGGAGTTGCCTTTACGAACTCTGGAAACGTGAAACCCAAAAGTCCGTCCACAGCTCTGCGTTTGAATCAAACTCGCAGAACCTGGAGTTGGTCACTGACGACGGGTCGACCATCACCAAGGCCATTTTAAAGTTCCATCTGTTGCGCTGCATCTCCATCTGCGTTGTTTGTTGGCCATTGATCACGGGAATAGCCCAATCAGCTCCTCGTTTGGTCCCTGCTGCTCGTGTAGCATGACGAACGTCCAAAGCAGCCAAAATGAACGATCAGCAGGCCCATACGTCGCTGAAATAAATTCGACTCCGCTTGTAATCCTTGCTGTCAAAGACAAGTAGGTCAAGTTGACCCGACGTTCCCCTGCACTCGCACGGCAAGGCAGGCTTATTTTTGATGA
>NW_027622995.1:0-11031 GCF_034508935.2 Berghia stephanieae
CTTCTCCTTCATGCAACCCCTAAGTAGGACGGGGGGGGGGAGGAAAAAGAAACTGCATTTGGTTTAGACAGGAAAAAACAAAGCAATTTGGAGGGCCAAAAATTTTTTCACAGGTTGTAACGACATGCTAAAGGGGCCTCTCACATGGGGTACAAAGTTTGCTGTTTTTTGGGGAAATTGCATGCATGTTGTAACAAGTCTTTAAAAAACGGAGGCATGCCGACAAGAAACTAAAAACACCGAACAGTTGAGGGTTTTAAAATTTAAACCCCCCCCAACCGGCAAAAAAAACCCCCGGGGAAAAGTGCCGAAAGGATTGGCAGGTCGACCTCGAGACGCGCAGTCTGGGAAGCGCAGGCGGACCGGGGGGCAGGAAAAGTCCCCCCCTGGGGGGGCGCCCCAATTTAAAGCCTCCCAGTGTGACCCGTATGCGATGAGGTTTTTTTTATAGGTTACCCATAGCGTGACTATTGGTTTTCCTAGAAGAACCTTTCCCGCCCGCGAAATCATAAGCCGCCACCCAAACTCAAGCCTCAAAGTCGAAGGATTCCATGCTTCCGCCTGAAGGGTTTCGGCCTAATGGAGCAACCGCCTCAATCCTATGCACCGCATGGTCGGCGGCCGGAACCAACGAAATTCAAGCCCTTAAAATCCTTTTGTTTAAGACCTGAAGATCCACACTGCGTATTTAGGCGAGCAGGCGGCCTCCCCCAAAAACACAAGCGGGCCCCGGCTTCGCCCGTTGGTGGTGATGCTTGACCTGGGTCATGGCCACGTTTTGGGGGTGCTTTTGGCAGGTTTTTAAATTCTGCTTTGTTTAAGTTATTCAGCTGGAGGTCGTTTTTTAGGTTCAGATTGGCGGGGGAAAACAAGGGGGGTTTTAAAAAAGTGGGAGGGGGTCAGCACATCTTACTGACTGTTTGACCCCGCAATTTTCTTTGGATTTTTTGGGGCCCCTCGACAGGTGGGGCCTTGCTAAACGGGAAAACAGGACTGAATCTTTTTCCCTCGACCCCCATCGCGGTGGTCTCCGTGAAGCAAGGTGTGCTGTGGCATTCCCTCCGAGCCTTTTTTTGGAGTAAACATAGATCTCAGAATGATGGGCGGTGCAACCCGGGTTTTGATTTTCCCAAAGTTACGTTAAACTGCCCACTCCAATGCAAGCGGGCCCTTCGGTCCAGCAGCAGGTCATCCCGAAGGGGTTTGGGGAAAAACCAGACCCAAGCCCCCAGTGAACATTTTTGTTGGGGGGTTAGGGTGCCCCAACCCCTCAGGGACACCCTCCCCCTATCCATCACTTTTTTGGACTGCCCCGGGCCCCAAAGGGGATTTATTTTTTGGGGTTGGTACAAGAGGTGGCGGCGCTGAATCCGAGGGACATCAGGCCCCAATAGTTACAAAACTCCCCCCCCAAAAGAAAATTCTGAAGCCCCCCCTCCAAAAATCCAGGCTTAAAAACCCCAAAAAATAAACCCCTGACCCCCTTGCTGCCCAAATCCATAACCCTAAACCTTGCTCCCCAAACCCGGGGAAGAGTCACAACCCCCTGTGCTGCGCCCCATGGGCTTGCCTTTTTCCTTCCCGTCCCCCCAATTTGGGGGCCAAAGGGGGGTCGACAAAACTGGAGATGACCCGGCCAGGCCAAGGGGTTCAGTAAGTTTAGGGGATTTTGTGGTGAAAAAATAAGTTATAAGGGCCTAAATAATTTTTGCTTATTAAAAATTTTAATTTTTTTTAAAAGGGCCCCCAAAAAAACCTTTTTCAATTATTAAGGCCCCCCTATAAGAAGGCTTGCTTGGGTGTAGGGTGTCGGGATTTTTTGGGGTTTGGAATTTCCCCCGGGAGCGTTGAGTATTGACAAGTCATGTCGTGTTTGCGAGTCTTCTGTGTTGTCTCCCTTGCTCCCCCCCCATTCCCTAATTTCCATCATTGTTGACTCTTTCCCCGGGGAGGGATCAGACATCCCCCGAGCTTTCCTGCTTCGATGGTGCGGAACTTACCCCGTTGGAAAAGGGGTGAAACAAGGTCTGTCGCGCCGCGTGCCCCCGAAAAACGGCCTCCCTTTTTCCCTAAAAAAGGGGCTTCCCCGCAACGCATTCCCCAAAAACCTTTCCAACGGGGGCCTTTTCCCCTTTTCCCCTCAGTTCCCCCGCATACGTCATCCCCTTCCAGCAAAAGCCATACCCCCAAATTCCTTTTTTTTTCAGTTGCCCCGTGTGTCAAAAGACGGACATTTCCTTTAAAGGACAGGGGGTTAACGGAGAAGACCCGGAAGAAAAATAGCTGGGAAAAAAGAAGGGGCTGCAAAGGCCGACAGGCGCCGCTCCGGGGGGAACAGAGGGTAAAAGGAATGAAGAAGGGGGAAAAAGGACAATCAGGAAAGCAGTTAAAAATGCGAATCTGAAGATTTTCCTGGCTCATGAGGCAGAATTTCGATTGCCCCGTCGCAAAAAAAACAATGCTGCGATTTGGTGGGGGTATCGGTTGATATCTATATTGTATCTCATATGTTATTTTTTTAAAGGGCTCTATCTCCATGCCCCAGCTTGCGCATCGATACGTCTGAGTCCTGGGGCGCAAAGTCTTCGGCCTAACCCTGAGGCCCCATGCACAAGATTTTTCAACCCCCAAAACCCCCAAACCCCAAAACCCTGAACCCCAAACCCTAAACCCCCCAAACCCCGAAAACCCCAAAAAACCCCCAAAAAACCCAAACCCCCAACCCCCCAAAACCCCAAAAACCCGATCCCCTAAACCCCCCAAGATTTGGAAACCCGGGGGCCCGGGGGCCCCAAAAACAACTGCCCCCGGGGGGAAAGCACAGGCCGGCTTTCCAGATATCTGCTGGAGCAACTTCCTTTTTTGGGTTTGGGGTTTAGGGTTTAGGGCTTAGGTTTGTTTTTTTTTCGTGTTTGATTTTCAACAACCCAAAAAGGGTTTTCTCGGGCATAAACAGGCTTTGTTGAATGCTGTGAGCCACACATACAGCTTTAAAGAAGAGCTGTGTAAAAGGACCAAAATAGTCTTAATCGGAAACCCTGTTCAAGAGAAAAAACCCCTCAGGAAATGCATGAAAAAAGGGCCCGGGCAGGGTTGAAAATTAAGGGGGAATTCTGTAAACTTGTTTTCACTTCCTTGGGAAACCCTTTTGGGGAAAAAAAAAAACAACAGAAAGGTGCCGGTGACGACCTCAAAAAAATGGCACTCTGCAGCTGCCCCTGCCTAAAACCCCGCGTGCCGATAATGTGATGGTAACATGGGGGGTGGACAAGGTGAGGGCCAAAGAAAATGATCTGCAAAAACGGGCGTTTTTGGACATGCGGGGGGTTTTGGGTCTGGGGAAAACGAGGAGGAGGCCCCCCTTTGATTTTCCCCCCGGGGGAAAGTGTTGGCCCCCCCGAACTCCGATCAGTCTCGCGCGGTGAAGGTGAAATTTTTCCCCCCCCCCCCTGCAGCTTTTTTTGGGTGTTTTTTGGAAAAGTCATCTTGAGTTCATTTTGGAAACTGGCTGATGAACATTCAACAAGGCATGGTTCCCGGGCCCCTTTTCTGCGGCAAACAGACAACGGGGGATCCCAAAACAGCCGTCAAAAATCAAACGGTGGTGGAGGCACGATGCCGGGTTTGGCCCGGGTTTTTTGCTTTTTACACTGGACACCGGCAAAAACGGACCCCCGGTTTCGGGTCCGCGGGTTTCTGGTTTGATTTTTTTTGGGTTTGGTGGTAAAAATTTACGGCTCATCGGGCCCCCCCCCGTCCCCGAAAGGTTTTCCCCTTAGAGCGGCCTTGTGGGGACAGGTGGTTATCCCCGGGGGGGGGATGAAAAAATGATCCAGCGAAAGAGGGGCTCACCAAAATTTTTGAAACTCTTCATGTGCCTCTCCACCCCAGGGGTCCATTGGTGCCCGCATTCCCCAAATACACATGTGCACTTCGTGCAGTTACTTGGCCTCTAAAAACCCAACTGCGTTCAGCCATAACTTCATTCCGACCCCAGCAGCAGAACTGTGCCGCGTTGTCAACAGTCTCAAGTGAGGTCCTAGAGGACGTCCTTGAAGTCCAGATGACGGTCGGATCACGGGGTGCCTCCACTGCCTGTGCCAAGGAGTCTGCGCCTCAGCTTACAAGAAAACAAAACGAGCGATTGCATTGCTTTGGCAAAGGATTCTTTTTTTTTAGTAATTAGACGCGTCGTAGCAGTAAGTAGCAGAAAAAGTGCAGTAGCAGCAGCACAGCGCCAGCAGTAGCTAGCAGTAGCAGTAGCATAGCAGTACGTAGCAGTAGCATACAGTAGCAGTAGCATTGCAAGCAGTAGCAGTAGCAGTATAGTAGCAGTGCAGTAGCAGTAGCAAGCAGTGCAGTAGCAGTAGCAGTAGCAGCAACGTAGCATGGTGGGGGGTGCCTAGTGGGGGTGGTGTGGTAGTGGTGTAGTAGTAGTAGTGTGCAGCACCGCGCTGCCTGCAAGTGTTTGAAAGAGCCTGGAACCGAGCCGTAGCTAGCCCAGCCGTTGCCGTGCGTGCCTAGCCTAGCCGTAGCCGTAGCCGTACGTAGCCACCGCAGCCCCAACCGTTTTCGCGCAGCAGCAAGTAGTGTGTCGTCGTCGTAGTGTAGCAGCAGCAGAGCAGCACGTAGTAGCAGTGCAGTAGCAGCCCGCAGGAAAGGCGTACAGTAGCAGTTCAGTGCAGTACAGTGCATAGCAGTAGCAGTAGCAGTAGCGTACAGTAGCAGTGCAGACAGTAGCAGTACGTGCAGTAGCAGGGCGTAGTCGTCGTGGAGTGGCGGTTGGCGGGGGTGCGGGGGGTGTTGGGGAGTGGCGTGTGGAAAATGGGGTAGAGTAGTAGTGTAGTAAAAAAAATAGTGTGGGTGGTGGGGGGTAGCAGTGGTAGGGATTGGGTTGTATATTAGTGGGAGTATTTTGTGTGTAGGAGTAGGAGTGTGTTGTAGTAGTCGTGTCTAGTCTTTTGTCGTCGTCGTCGTCGTGGTAGTGGTATTTGAGGAAAAAACCCCCGCATCCCCCAAAATAGTATAGTAAATAAATCCATTTTTAGGTTATAAGGTATGCGGGGTTTTTTTCCCCTCAACGTAGTGGAGTGGTGGTGGTAGGGGCCGGGGGTAGTAGTATAAAGTGTAGTATGTAGCGTAGTAGAGAGAAAAAGTAGTATAGCAGTATAGTGCAGTGTAAAGAAGTAAGGGAGGTTTTTGTGTAGTAGTTGGTGGTGGTGGGGGTCTTTTTCGTCACCTCGGGGAACCCCCGGGGTCTTAATGTTTTTTTATGTTCGGAGACCGCCCCGGGTCAAGAAGCAGGTGTGGGGGGGGAACGTCGCACCGTGTGAAAATGTGTGGGACGGCAATTATAAAGGATAACAGCAGAGTCGGTGTAATGTCACGCCGTCGCAGTTTGGGAACGTGGGTAACTGTGCAATTGACGAAAAAGTCGGGGAAGGGAAAAATGGAAAATAAAGACCCCCCATCGCGGATCATCGTCAGTCCATTCCAAACCACAGAACGGATTCTAGCGCGTCGCACAGTTGATAGCAACCGGAAGGATCAACAAAAAATACCTTCCCCGTCCCCCTTTTTTAAAAAAAAAAAAAAAAAAGACACCAACATCACCCCCAGTACATTTGGCATGATTCCGTTAAAACCCTGTCTTTCTTGAAATCCCAAAATTTGCCAAAATGCAACTACGCCGGACGACGGGGAAAACTTTTCCCAACGCAGAAACCAAATGGCAACCGCATTTCTCTCGGCAAGCCAGGAAGTTCCCAAATTTTTTTGTAACTCGGGGGAGGTCGACTCGATGCTCGGACAACCTCCTTTTCCCCCCCCGCCCCAAGGGAAGAAATTTTTTGGGGGGATTTTCTGTAATTTTTGAAGGACATTTATTATTTTTTCGAAATTTTTTTGGAAAGGGTTTTTTCCCCGAAGAATACACACCCGGGGAAAAATTCCCCCGAAAAAAGCAACAGCCCGTTGCGCTGCAAAGCGAAGCAATCGTAAAAGCGGAGCGAAAGCTCCGGAGGGGGCCCCAACTTGTGACCACAGCATGCGTAGCTGCTGCACTTCGACTTTGTCTTATGAAACTTTTTTTTTTTGGCAAATCTGAAGTGCAAAACGAAGCAAGGGGAAAAACGGGCGAAGCCCGGAGGGGGGTCAATTGTGCACCCGATGGGCACTTCGACTCATTGTATCACTGATACACAAAAAACTTGTTTTTTCTAGTCTAGATTTTTGAAGTTTGACAGCATTTTTTCCCATTTCTGCTAGCTGCTTTTTTCTGATCAAGGGGCATGCAAAAAGCCCGGGCAAGAAGAAAGTTCCCCGCGTGACGAGAAGGGAAGAAGTTTTGCGAAAAAAGAAGCCTTTAGACAATCCGCAGGGGTAACCCCAAAATCGTTTTGACCATGGGTTTTTTAAGAAACAAATTTTGATCCCTTCGGCACTGGGGGCGACCCCCAAAAGCTTTTCAAGGGGGCGACGATTCGTCCATTCTGGTGCACGGGCTGCTGCAGTTGGAAGACAACGCTATGGACAAAAGCTTGTCAATTTGGGAAAAGGGTTTGGGGAAAAAACCATCCACCCGAACGACTAGGGAACCCCAGAAAACCCCCCACGAGTGGGAAAAGGCGGGGAAAACCAGAACCGACATGTGGGGTTTTTAGATCATGTTTTTTGCGGGGGAAAAGCCTGGCGACGGGGCAACCACCCACGCCCAGCGCTCATATCAGGTTAAGTCCCAACGGAAGGGTACAACTGCCAAAAAACCGTCAAGCAAGCCGATCAAGAGGGGTTTTCCCCGGGGGAGGCCAAAAGCCCAGGCTGCGGGGAAAAAAACCCGGGGGTGAGGGCACCATCGAACCCTTTTTCCTGTTATTTGGAGTAATTAACCTGCAAGATTGACGAGGCTCCAGCGGAAGGGGGGAGAAAACCGGGCGCACGTCCCTTTTTTGGGGAGGACCGCATCTGGGGATTTATGTCTCCTGCCCCTGGGATTCTCTCCAGCATAAACTTAGGAAGTTCGCACTCCTGCCCCACGCAAATTTTCAAGCAGAAGGGTGAAACCCCGGGGAAAAAACGAAGTAGGCCCCCCTTTCAATGCCCCGATTGCAAGGCCTTGTATGCACGGGGCCTGTTGCGAAGTAAAACGGGGGAACAAAGGGAAAACCAAAAGAGCATGGGGGGCCAACTTTTGGGGCAACCCCCCTCGTATATCGTGGCACCTACGGTTTTCCAACAAATTTTCAGAAATTTTCGCTAATCTCCTGGTGATGCCCCCCTTGAAAAGCCCCGTGGCCTTGTAGAGCAGGTCCCCGTTTTTGTGTTGCAAGGCATCTCGCTCAAAACGAGAGCGCTTCTGCAAGACCTGGGTGGCCCGAAAGTCTCGATCGTGGAGCAAAATCAAATTTTTTAAATGTCTGACCACTCGTTTCGGGGAGGACGAGCTTGTAGAGGTATGAGCGCTTTCGGTTGGTCACACTTCTGACCCAGGCGAACCCGCAGCCTGCTCCTGCGCCACTGCCTTTCTTGGGGGGGTTTTTCTCCCCCACGCCTACCAAAACGCCCTGTTCGGGGGTTGCATCCCCGGCCATCATGCGGCAAGGGGGGAGGGAGGGGGAAACGCGCCCAAGTGCCGGTCTTCGAAGGGGCCCGGGGGGGCGTAGCTCGATCAAAATTGACCATGGCGCAAGACGACAAGCTCAAAGAAGTTCTGCAGTTCCCCCCCCAAAATTGACAAAAAAGCCGAACAAGAAAAGGGGTGATAGGTGATATCTTTTTGCCATAAAAGACATTCCCCCAAACATGCCCCGGGGGAAAAATTTCGACAAACAGCGCCTGCTGGCGTTGTGGGGGGTTGCTCTTTTTAAACCCAAGGGGGGGTGCCTCCGTAGCGCAAAACCCCAATACCGAGGCCCCAAGGTGCGGCGCAAGGAGGGCTGTGCCGCAGCGCCTCGCTCGTTGGGTGCCGGGCCCAAACCTGGGCAGGGCCATGTTTGAGGGGCTGATTATGGGGGTTTGGGGTTTCACAAAAGAAGGGGAAGTCAAAAATTGTGCTTTGTAGTCCTGGTCCTTGCCCATCTGAATCAGAAAACCTGATGTTTTTAAAATGTGGGTCCCCTTTTACTCCCGACCTTCGGTGTGAAACATTTGGCAAGCAAAAAAACCCCTTTGGGGCAATCGCTCAGAGACTTGGGCGGCCTTTTAATTTTTGGGGGTTTTGGGGTTTTTGGGGTTTGAATTGGGGGTTTAGGGTCCAGGTTCCCCCTTGTAGGCGGCCTTATGGTAGAAAATTTTTGGGCCCCTTACAGATCATTATGCAGGTTTTTGGGGGGATACCCCCCTGAACTTCATTTTTCTTCTTACGTTCAAAAATTGCACAAAAAGAAACAGCCCGGGTGCGCGCCAAAAAGTTATTAGAGTCTACACCCTTTTCTAGTTATACCGCATATCAGATCTAATATTTTACGTTGTTTCTCCCCTCGATGCGGTGGCACTGCGATAAACCTTCATGGGGGGGGGGCTGTGGGTCCGGGTCACTGAGGGTTTGGAAAAGGGGGCCCCGGTGAAACCCCCTACGTTTTTTAAAAAAAAAAAACAAATTTTTTGTCAGCAAGAAGTCCCCCAGCGAGCGGCCGGGAAAAAAAACCTACACTCAGCAGCAAATTCAGAATGTGGTTTCTGTAAAAAGTCCCCGGATTTTAAAATCCACCCCCCTTTTCCCCGGGGAAAATCCGGAAACCCCCGAAAACAGAATAGAGTACTCTCAGGGCAACAGGGGGGGAGGTGAGGTGGAAGCTGCACAGTCTCCTAGACCCCCTTTTTTTCAGCGGGGCTTGGGGATTTGGGCCCGCTCCCCAAACCCTAAACCCAAAACCCCCTTTTTCTTGGGGTGGGTTTTGCATTTGGGGGGGCCCAGCTCAGTCGCCAGCTTCCACTATGCAATGTTTCATATTCCTCGAGACTCAATATCCCTTATGTAAGGATATTCCTTAAATTATAGGGGGATTTAAGGTTTAAGGAAAATTTTTCATATATTATATTATAAATATATTATATATTATTCCTTAATTGAGGGATATTGGAGTCTGAGGGGTTTTTGGGGGGGAGGCGGGGTGAAGGCCGGGGTCAATTTTTTTCTGCCCGGCTGATCCCGGGGTTTGGGGACGCACCACCCAGGAGGATCTTAAACGTCGTGGGCAGGATAATTGTGCAATTGCTTTTATTTAGGGTTTTGTTTGGGGGTTTTGGGTTTTTTGGGTTTTTAGGGTTTAGGGTTTGGGTTTTTGGGGGTTTTGGGGTTATGTAATCCTTGCAGTGTTGTGCGCGGGGGCCTCGTTTTTTGAACCCCTCTATGTGTCTCAAACAGTGACTGATAGGGATTTCCACCACCTCCTCAGGCCCTCCTAAGTTCGACCCAGCCCCCTTTGCCTTAGGCGAAACCCCCTTATCAAACCCAAAAAACCCCCACAAACCCCCAAAACCCCCCCTTCCAAAATAAAAACGACCTAAATTTTGAAAACCCCCAAAACCCTCTCCTTCTCACACCTTTTTTTGAACCGGGCTCCTTGCTACCACCCCCAAAAACCCTAAACCCTAAACCCAAAACTATTTAGGGCCCCTTTAATGCGGCGCCTTGTCCGACATCTCTCGAGAACCTGCTCGAATTTTAGGCCGGCCTCCATGTAGGGGGGAAAAGCTCTCGCAACTGGACTCCCCCAACGAGGTCTCTTTTGTCCCCCAATTTACAAACTCCTGAGGGGGTTTAGGGTTTGGGTGTATGGCCCGGTTTTTAGGCGTCCGGCTTCAGGGTTTCCCCTCAATGGCAACCCGGGGGGCTGGGACGAGCCCGATTGCAGGGGGTTTGGGTTTTTTAACAAAGGACGACAGAGATCGGGGTTTTTTTGCACCTTAGCATACAGCACCCCAAGATGAACTATACCTGTGGCTTTTGGCAGAATTTAGGGTTCGGGGGAAAATTTTTTGGGGCTGACGGACTCGGGAAGTTAGAGTTTGAGGGGTGGCAACGTCATGCTTAAAAGGTGGGGGGTTTTGTCATTTTAGTTCAAGTTTTTTTTGCCTCCCACCTTTGAGAATCTACGAACAACCCTTTTGTGTGGGGGCTTCAGTAGTTCTTCAACCTATACGACGGTTTTTGGCACTTTTTGGTATGTTTGCCAGTGCTACTTTTTAATTATCTTCCCAAAACAAACCCCTTGGGGCTAACCCCCCAAAAAACCCCGGTGACGGTGCAAAAAGTACGTTTCCAAAAATTTGAAAAAATATCACCCCTTTTGACTCCCACAAAAAAGTCAATGAGCATTGTGCCCCCAAACGCAGGCAAAGCGAACTGCCCTCAAAAAATTTTTAGGATTCAGTAAAACCCTTTTTGGGGGGGGGGAAAATGAATGTTACACATCCCGGTGCCCCTTTGCTTCAGTATCCTTTTATTGTTTTTTTGCCTTCTAGGTTCTGAGAGTACATTTAAATTTGGGGGCCCGTAGTAAAGAATCCTGTTGGGTGTGTTCCCCTTACGCCTTAGCGAGGGGGGTTACACCCCAGGGTTAATTCAAGTGGGGGCGGGCCCCGGGAAACGGAACTTCACTCGGGGAGGTCCGTGGGGCGCTCCCCCCCTTTTGGAGGAACGGGAATACCCGGGTGCTTCACTCAGGTGAAAAGGGACCGGAGACTCTCCGGTACACTTCATACTGGTGAAGATAACCGGAAGAGGATCTCCCGGGGGCGACCTAGCGCAATGGTTCCCTTGTTCCTTTCCCCTTTTGGATGGTGAGGAGATGATGACTACCTCCAACATGGAAGTGAATCTTTTGTGAGCAATCACCGTCACACCAGAATACAGTCTTTCAGCCCCTTCCAAAAGGTGACCACAAAGGTAGCCACCTTTTTTGGGGAGGCAGTTTTGGTTCGCCTATGAAAATGCAAAAGAGATTGGTGTGACATCACGAGTAGACAATGCAAGCGTGGGGGCCCGTTGCGGAACCGTTTTTGAAGGAGAAGCAGCAAACCAAAAAGGCT
>NW_027622996.1:0-11024 GCF_034508935.2 Berghia stephanieae
GCGCGTCCGGTCGTCAGGCCGATGGCGCCAGGCTACGTCCGTGGGAGTACGACTGAACGCCTCTAAGTCGGAACCCCGCCCGGTGAGCAAGGGTGAGCTTAGCTAGGGCCCTGAGCGTGCAGGCAACATTAAGCCGGCAACCCTCGGGTTCGTCGGCTAGTGCCGTGACCGGCCCGCTCGTCACGCGCGCTAGATCTGTGGTGCGCGTGGCTGGGTCGGTATCATCCACGTCCGTTAGGGGCAAGAAATCGCGTGCGGACCACATGTATTCCGTCGGGGTGTTGTAAGCGTTAGAGCTGTCCTGGTACGGCGATCCGTTGAGACTAAGCCCGGACGCTGAGATTTTCCCTCCAGCAGGGTTTGTCTCGGCCACCTTTCCACCCGGCACGGCACGGCCCGGCCCGATCGGCCAGCCTTCGAGTCCTTGCTCTGCTCGGCTCGGCATGCTGGCGGTGCGGCGCGCGGCGGCGGCGGGTGCGAGAGTGTCATAACACGTATAAATACATTTACTTTACTTTACTTTACTTCTTCAAAGTTCTATCTCCTAGAACTTGGAGAATTTTTTTTTCTCTCCACCTGTCCAGAGGCACTAATCCGTCCAGAGGCACTAATCCGTCCAGAGGCACTAGTCCGTCCAGAGGCACTAATCCGTCCAGAGGCACTAATCCGTCCAGAGGCACTTTTAGTTTTCCTTCTTTGCTGTCTGCGAAGTAGAATTCGCCAACTGCATTTTTTTTTTTTTTTTTTTTTTTCAATTTTGTTTTTTCCTTCCTGTCAGTCCCTTAGTAGGCTTCTGCGAAGCGGAATTCGCCAACTGCATTTTATTTAGTCCCTTAATAGACTTCTGAGAAGCGGGATTCGCCATTGTCCCTTAATAGGCTTCTGAGAAGCGGAATTCGCCAACTGCATTTTATTTAGTCCCTTAATAGGCTTCTGCGAAGCGGAATTCGCCAACTGCATTTTATTTTGTCCTTTACCAGGCTTCTGAGAAGCGGAATTCGCCAACTGCATTTTATTTAGTCCCTTAATAGGCTTCTGCGAAGCGGAATTCGCCAACTGCATTTTATTTTGTCCTTTACCAGGCTTCTGCGAAGCGGAATTCGCCAACTGCATTTTATTTAGTCCCTTAATAGACTTCTGAGAAGCGGGATTCGCCATTGTCCCTTAATAGGCTTCTGAGAAGCGGAATTCGCCAACTGCATTTCATTTAGTCCCTTAATAGGCTTCTGCGAAGCGGAATTCGCCAACTGCATTTTATTTTGTCCTTTACCAGGCTTCTGCGAAGCGGAATTCGCCAACTGCATTTTATTCAGTCCCTTAATAGACTTCTGAGAAGCGGAATTCGCCAACTGCATTTTATTTTGTCCTTTAACAGGCTTCTGCGAAGCGGAATTCGCCAACTGCATTTTATTTTTGTCCCTTAATAGGCTTCTGCGAAGCGGGATTCGCCAACTGTATTTTTTTTTTTTTATTTCCTTTTTTTTTTTTTCATAATTTTTCTTTTTTTTTTTTCGCGTCCCTTAATAGGCTTCTGCGAAGCGGAATTCGCCAACTATATTTTAAACAAATCTGGTCGCTGCGCTAGTTTTCGTTTTGCGCATTAAATTTATTTTTTTTTTTTTTAAATTTGGGTCACCTCATTGACATTGACCTCTGCGAAGCGCAATTCGCCAACTGCATTTTGTAGCATTCGTGCGCTGCGCTACTGTTGACATTGCGCGCATTTTCTCTCTCTCTCTCTCCTCTCTCTCTCTCTCTCTCTCTCTCTCTCTCTCTCTCTCTCTCTCTTCTCTCTCTCTCTCTTTTTTTTTTTTTTTTTTTTTTCGATTCCTTACTCGCCTTTTGCGAAGCAGAATTCGCCAACTGTACTTTTTTTAATTAATTAATTTATTTTTTTAATATTTGGGGGGATTTTTGTTTTTGTTTTCTTTTCTTCCCTTAATAGGCTTCTGCGAAGCGGAATTCGCCAACTGCATCTTTTAAAATTCGGTCGCTACGGTACTCTCAACTTTGTGCTCAGCTTTCACCGTACTCAGAAGGAAAACTAGTAAGTAGTGTTTTCTCCGTTCTGTTCTGTCGTGTCCCGCTCTGCACGTTAGAGTGTTGCTGTTGGCTGTAGACGCGTTGTAAAGCGCTTTGAGCACGATTGCCTGGCTCGGCGCATAGTTGAGTACTCGATAGAAAGGTTCTTTACTCGCATTCTCTCCCCGTAATCAGATGTAAAACGAATACCTGGCCGTGAGTAGTGTTTTCTCCGTCCTGTCGTGTCCCGCTCTGCACGCTAAGTGTTGCTGTTGGCTGTAGACGCGTTGTAAAGCGCTTTGAGCACGATTGCCTGGCTCGGCGCATAGTTGAGTACTCGATAGAAAGGTTCTTTACTCGCATTCTCTCCCCGTAATCAGATGTAAAACGAATACCTGGCCGTGAGTAGTGTTTTCTCCGTCCTGTCGTGTCCCGCTCTGCACGCTAAGTGTTGCTGTTGGCTGTAGACGCGTTGTAAAGCGCTTTGAGCACGATTGCCTGGCTCGGCGCATAGTTGAGTACTCGATAGAAAGGTTCTTTACTCGCATTCTCTCCCCGTAATCAGATGTAAAACGAATACCTGGCCGTGAGTAGTGTTTTCTCCGTCCTGTCGTGTCCCGCTCTGCACGTTAGAGTGTTGCTGTTGGCTGTAGACGCGTTGTAAAGCGCTTTGAGCACGATTGCCTGGCTCGGCGCATAGTTGAGTACTCGATAGAAAGGTTCTTTACTCGCATTCTCTCCCCGTAATCAGATGTAAAACGAATACCTGGCCGTGAGTAGTGTTTTCTCCGTCCTGTCGTGTCCCGCTCTGCACGTTAAGTGTTGCTGTTGGCTGTAGACGCGTTATAAAGCGCTTTGAGCACGATTGCCTGGCTCGGCGCATAGTTGAGTACTCGATAGAAAGGTTCTTTACTCGCATTCTCTCCCGTAATCAGATGTAAAACGAATACCTGGCCGTGAGTAGTGTTTTCTCCGTCCTGTCGTGTCCCGCTCTGCACGTAAGTGTTGCTGTTGGCTGTAGACGCGTTGTAAAGCGCTTTGAGCACGATTGCCTGGCTCGGCGCATAGTTGAGTACTCGATAAAAAGCTTCTTTACTCCATTATCTATGTAATAGATGTAAAAACGAATAATGGCCTGATATTTTTCGTTGGTCCCCTCATAAGTGTTTGATGGCTAACTTATAAAGCGCTTTGAGCCGATTCCTGCTCGCGCATAGTTAGTACAGTAGGTCACATTCTCGCCCCGATCAGATGTAAAGATCCTGGGTTATGTTTTATCCTCGTCTGTCGTGTGCTTGCACCTAGGCGGGCGTAGACGCGTTGTAAAGCTTTGACCCGATTGGCCTGCCGGCCGCATAAGTACTCGATAAAAACTTTTACCATCCCACACGAATAATAATAATAAAAATAATATAATATCATTCAAATATATTAATTCTACTAATATAATATAATACTATATAATATTTATAAGGTCTTGGTTACGATCCTCGTTCGCGCATACTTTACGAGTTGGGCCACGGGTCGGCCAACCGTGCCGGGGTTCAAATCCCGGTTTGGGAGCTTTATTCATACGATTTTATCGCCTCGTCGATTCGAGGCTTTACCGCACGGGCGTCCCTGGGGTAAGAAGCTCTCGCTACGGCCGAGAAGGACTCTAGCGCCGGGACGCTCCCGCGGTAAGCCCTCCGAGGGCCGAGGGAAAAAACTTTGGTCGAGCGCATTTCCTCTACGGAGCGAATTTGAATGAAATAAACCCACCACCTATGATCGCACCTGGGACCTCCCCATTGCCGACCGGTTTTGAACTTCGGGCCCTTCCCGTTAGGGCCCTGTACTCGCTTGGCGGAGTGTTAAACGCGTTCCCGCTACTTCGCTAGAGTCGGGCGATCGACGACTCGGGCTCGATCGAGTTGGCCCACGGGCCGGCCAACCCTGCCGGGGTTCAAATCCCGGTTTGGGAGCTTTATTCATACGATTTTATCGCCTCGTCGATTCGAGGCTTTACCGCACGGGCGTCCCTGGGGTAAGAAGCTCTCGCTACGGCCGAGAAGGACTCTAGCGCCGGGACGCTCCCGCGGTAAGCCCTCCGAGGGCCGAGGGAAAAAACTTTGGTCGAGCGCATTTCCTCTACGGAGCGAATTTGAATGAAATAAACCCACCACCTATGATCGCACCTGGGACCTCCCCATTGCCGACCGGTTTTGAACTTCGGGGCCCTTCCCGTTAGGGCCCTGTACTCGCTTGGCGGAGTGTTAAAACGCGTTCCCGCTACTTCGCTAGAGTCGGGCGATCGACGACTCGGGCTCGATCGAGTTGGCCCACGGGCCGGCCAACCCTGCCGGGGTTCAAATCCCGGTTTGGGAGCTTTATTCATACGATTTTATCGCCTCGTCGATTCGAGGCTTTACCGCACGGGCGTCCCTGGGGTAAGAAGCTCTCGCTACGGCCGAGAAGGACTCTAGCGCCGGGACGCTCCCGCGGTAAGCCCTCCGAGGGCCGAGGGAAAAAACTTTGGTCGAGCGCATTTCCTCTACGGAGCGAATTTGAATGAAATAAACCCACCACCTATGATCGCACCTGGGACCTCCCATTGCCGACCGGTTTTGAACTTCGGGGCCCTTCCCGTTAGGGCCCTGTACTCGCTTGGCGGAGTGTTAAACGCGTTCCCGCTACTTCGCTAGAGTCGGGCGATCGACGACTCGGGCTCGATCGAGTTGGCCCACGGGCGGCCAACCCTGCCGGGTTCAAATCCGGTTTGGGAGCTTTATTCATACGATTTTATCGCCTCGTCGATTCGAGGCTTTACCGCACGGGCGTCCCTGGGGTAAGAAGCTCTCGCTACGGCCGAGAAGGACTCTAGCGCCGGGACGCTCCCGCGGTAAGCCCTCCGAGGCCGAGGGAAAAAACTTTGGTCGAGCGCATTTCCTCTACGGAGCGAATTTGAAGAATAAACCCACCACCTATGATCGCACCTGGGACCTCCCCATTGCCGACCGGTTTTGAACTTCGGGGCCCTTCCCGTTAGGGCCCTGTACTCGCTTGGCGGAGTGTTTAAACGCGTTCCCGCTACTTCGCTAGAGTCGGGCGATCGACGACTCGGGCTCGATCGAGTTGGCCCACGGGCCGGCCAACCCTGCCGGGGTTCAAATCCGGTTTGGGAGCTTTATTCATACGATTTTATCGCCTCGTCGATTCGAGGCTTTACCGCACGGGCGTCCCTGGGGTAAGAAGCTCTCGCTACGGCCGAGAAGGACTCTAGCGCCGGGACGCTCCCGCGGTAAGCCCTCCGAGGGCCGAGGGAAAAAACTTTGGTCGAGCGCATTTCCTCTACGGAGCGAATTTGAATGAAATAAACCCACCACCTATGATCGCACCTGGGACCTCCCCATTGCCGACCGGTTTTGAACTTCGGGGCCCTTCCCGTTAGGGCCCTGTACTCGCTTGGCGGAGTGTTAAACGCGTTCCCGCTACTTCGCTAGAGTCGGGCGATCGACGACTCGGGCTCGATCGAGTTGGCCCACGGGCCGGCCAACCCTGCCGGGGTTCAAATCCCGGTTTGGGAGCTTTATTCATACGATTTTATCGCCTCGTCGATTCGAGGCTTTACCGCACGGGCGTCCCTGGGGTAAGAAGCTCTCGCTACGGCCGAGAAGGACTCTAGCGCCGGGACGCTCCCGCGGTAAGCCCTCCGAGGGCCGAGGGAAAAAACTTTGGTCGAGCGCATTTCCTCTACGGAGCGAATTTGAATGAAATAAACCCACCACCTATGATCGCACCTGGGACCTCCCCATTGCCGACCGGTTTTGAACTTCGGGGCCCTTCCCGTTAGGGCCCTGTACTCGCTTGGCGGAGTGTTAAACGCGTTCCCGCTACTTCGCTAGAGTCGGGCGATCGACGACTCGGGCTCGATCGAGTTGGCCCACGGGCCGGCCAACCCTGCCGGGGTTCAAATCCCGGTTTGGGAGCTTTATTCATACGATTTTATCGCCTCGTCGATTCGAGGCTTTACCGCACGGGCGTCCCTGGGGTAAGAAGCTCTCGCTACGGCCGAGAAGGACTCTAGCGCCGGGACGCTCCCGCGGTAAGCCCTCCGAGGGCCGAGGGAAAAAACTTTGGTCGAGCGCATTTCCTCTACGGAGCGAATTTGAATGAAAAAACCCACCACCTATGATCGCACCTGGGACCTCCCCATTGCCGACCGGTTTTGAACTTCGGGGCCCTTCCCGTTAGGGCCCTGTACTCGCTTGGCGGAGTGTTAAACGCGTTCCCGCTACTTCGCTAGAGTCGGGCGATCGACGACTCGGGCTCGATCGAGTTGGCCCACGGGCCGGCCAACCCTGCCGGGGTTCAAATCCCGGTTTGGGAGCTTTATTCATACGATTTTATCGCCTCGTCGATTCGAGGCTTTACCGCACGGGCGTCCCTGGGGTAAGAAGCTCTCGCTACGGCCGAGAAGGACTCTAGCGCCGGGACGCTCCCGCGGTAAGCCCTCCGAGGGCCGAGGGAAAAAACTTTGGTCGAGCGCATTTCCTCTACGGAGCGAATTTGAATGAAATAAACCCACCACCTATGATCGCACCTGGGACCTCCCCATTGCCGACCGGTTTTGAACTTCGGGGCCCTTCCCGTTAGGGCCCTGTACTCGCTTGGCGGAGTGTTAAACGCGTTCCCGCTACTTCGCTAGAGTCGGGCGATCGACGACTCGGGCTCGATCGAGTTGGCCCACGGGCCGGCCAACCCTGCCGGGGTTCAAATCCCGGTTTGGGAGCTTTATTCATACGATTTTATCGCCTCGTCGATTCGAGGCTTTACCGCACGGGCGTCCCTGGGGTAAGAAGCTCTCGCTACGGCCGAGAAGGACTCTAGCGCCGGGACGCTCCCGCGGTAAGCCCTCCGAGGGCCGAGGGAAAAAACTTTGGTCGAGCGCATTTCCTCTACGGAGCGAATTTGAATGAAATAAACCCACCACCTATGATCGCACCTGGGACCTCCCCATTGCCGACCGGTTTTGAACTTCGGGGCCCTTCCCGTTAGGGCCCTGTACTCGCTTGGCGGAGTGTTAAACGCGTTCCCGCTACTTCGCTAGAGTCGGGCGATCGACGACTCGGGCTCGATCGAGTTGGCCCACGGGCCGGCCAACCCTGCCGGGGTTCAAATCCCGGTTTGGGAGCTTTATTCATACGATTTTATCGCCTCGTCGATTCGAGGCTTTACCGCACGGGCGTCCCTGGGGTAAGAAGCTCTCGCTACGGCCGAGAAGGACTCTAGCGCCGGGACGCTCCGCGGTAAGCCCTCCGAGGGCCGAGGGAAAAAACTTTGGTCGAGCGCATTTCCTCTACGGAGCGAATTTGAATGAAATAAACCCACCACCTATGATCGCACCTGGGACCTCCCCATTGCCGACCGGTTTTGAACTTCGGGGCCCTTCCCGTTAGGGCCCTGTACTCGCTCGGAAGACCGTTTACGCGGCGTTAAACGCGTTCCCGCTACTTCGCTAGAGTAGTGCGATGGGAAATTCGGGCTGTTCGGAGGTCGGGCTCGGTTTGCCATACGTGCCTGGGGTCGAATCTGAATTTGCACCAAAAAAATTTTTTTTTTTAGTAGTCCGCAAGAGGAAAAGGGCTACCTTACCAGGGGTTTGGGACGTATAGTAGGGAAGGCGGTCGTCGGTCGGAAAAATTGAAATTGAAGCAAGGCGAGCCGAAAGGCGCGCGGTGGCCTCTGGTACACCCACGGTCACCAGCGCCTGGACGAGCGGTGGTCGGAGAGTCCGGAGTCGGTCCCAGGTTAGCTCCTCGGTAGAGGACCTAGAGTCGTGTGAGCGCGAGCGTGTCCGGGCGGTCGGAGCAGTCCGACCCAGCAGCGAGAAGGCCGAAGGGGTGAACGTTTGTGCGGTAGAGTCGAGAAGGGCCGTCGGCGAAGGAGTCGAGCGCTGGGAGTTCTCGGCGTCTGGGCTTCGGTCGTCGGCGCCCGTAGCCTCCTGTCCCAGCGGGTCCGTCCCGCCGGGTTGGAAATGGATACGCTACCAGGTTGATCCTGCCTGTAGTCTTATGCTTGTCTTGAGGGTTAAGCCATGCACGCCTATGCTCACCCTACACAGAAGGGGAAGCCGCGAACTGCTCAGTATATCGGCGATAATACACGGGGTGGGCGATGTTTGTCCGGACACCTGTAGGAATCCCAGAGCTAATACGTGCACACGAGTCCTCCTCCTAACGGGGTTACCTCCGCGGGGAGAGGGCGCATTTATTAGGATCTTGACCGGCGGCGGGTGGTTAACGCCGCCCGCCAGGCTGAGGCGAACTCTGGGTATGTGACGACCGCTGTTAGCGGCGTGCCCGTTTGCTCGCCGTCCCATCAAATTTAGACGGCCCGGGCAAGAGCCCCCCGTGTTGGCTACGGGTGACGGAGGATCAGGGTTCGATCCCGGAGAGGGAGCCTGCGAGACGGCTACCACGCTTAAGGGTGGCAGCAGGCGCGCAACTTACCCACTCCCAGCACGGTGAGGTAGTGAAGATAAATGTCGGGGCTGGGCTCGCATGCGAGCCTAGCGGTCGGATTGAGCGTAGACCAAACACGTGCCGTTGATGACCTATCGGAGGGCAAGCCTGGTGCCAGCAGCCGCGGTAATTCCAGCTCCGATGGCGTATGTTGTAGTTGCTGCGTTTAAAACGCTCGTAGTTGGATCTCTGAGGTGACGGCAGCGACAAACCGCGGGTGACGTTGCCCCGGCGATTATGCACCGTCGTGGTTTTGGGGATGGAGCAAGCGGTGCCTTCCGGTGCCGCAACCGGACCCTCGCGACGGATCTCGCCGGGCATCGCTTGCCCGTCGCTGCCGGTTTAGTCTCTTTCCGTCTTAAGCCGTGTCGGCTTGGTACGTGGCGTATCTGGGCCGACACTAAGGTACGGGCGGTGTTCTCCCTGAATCAATTGGAGTGCTCAAAGCAGGTCGTGCTCGCACAGCTTTGCTCGGAACGATGTGATGACGCCACCGCCCCGCAATGTAACCACGGGACCGGTCTCCGTGGGGGCGGTGGGCGAGGTCTATAGAGACGGCCGGGGGGCGGCGTACTACCGCGGGAGGGGTGGAATCCGACGATCGCGGTGGGACGAACAAGAGCGAAGGCACCGGCCAAGAGCGCCTTCGTTGATCATGAACGAAAGTCGGAGGAACGAACGCGATCAGGTACCGCGGTAGTTCCGACAGTAAACCATGCCGACCGGTTACGCGGGGACGTCCCCTGTGGGGAAGCCTCGCGAGGCCCCGGAGAAATCAGAGTGCCTGGGCTCCGGGGGGAGTACGGTCGCAAGGCTGAAACTTAAAGGAATTGACGGAAGGGCACCACCAGGAGTGGAGCCTGCGGCTCAATTTGACTCAACACGGGGAAGCTTACCAGGTCCGGACACCGCGTGGATTGACAGACTGAGGCTCTTTCATGATTCGGTGGGTGGTGGTGCATGGCCGTTGCTAGCCCGTGGAGCGATCCGTCTGGTTCATTCCGATAACGGGCGAGACTCTGCCCTGGCGGATAACAAACGGCGGTCAAGAGGGGTCCGTCTCACGGGTTGGGTCGGCGTTCGGCTCTCGGGTCGGGCGTCGGTCTTCCCACTCAGGGAGAGGCGGTGCCCCGGACCGCCGTCGCGCAGGCCGCGTCCTGCAGGGATTGACCTCGAGCAGTGCGTACGAGATGGAGCCATAACAGGTCTGTGATGCCCTTAGACGTCCTGGGCTGCACGTGTGCTACAGTGGTGGCGCCAGCCGGCGCGGTGTAGACCGTGAGCGTAGGAGTCTTCATGTCCGGGGTCGGTCTTCCTGCGAGTTGGGCCGTGAACTCGGAATGCCACGTAGTCACGGGTCAGCATCCCGTGCCGACTACGTCCCTGCCCTTTGTACACACCGCCCGTCGCTACCTTCGGTGGACGGCGCAGCCAGGGCCCCGGAGTGGCCGGCGAGACGGAGCTTCGGCTCCTGAAATCGCAGTCGTCGCGATGTCGCCCGAACTGCGCTGCCCCGAGAGGGTAAAAGTCGTAACAAGGTTACCGTAGGTGAACCTTCGGTAGGATCACGTCCGATTTCGTTTTGCCCCCAGCCCGCCCGCCCGACGGGTGAAGGGTTAAAACACTGTCCGGTGAGGCCGGGCTGCTCCCTGGCCGGGGAGCGGTCCAGGCTGATAAACGGGGCGGCGGCGTTGCGCCGCGAGTAACCGCGCGCGCAACGCTTGCCCCCCCCACCCTTTGTCGTCGTTTGGCCCTTAAGCGAGAGAAAATAAATACAACCTTTGGCGGTGGATCACTCGGCTCGCGCGTCGATGAAGAGTGCGGCCAGCCGTATTGAGTCGTGTGAACTGCAGCTGCCTCATTGAACATCGACGTCTTGAACGCAAATTGCGGCCGTGGGCGTAAGTCACCGGCCACGTCCGTATGAGGGTCGGCCCTACGACGTCGCCGCAACCGGTCTTCTCGGGGGGGACTGAGCGGCGCGACGTGCCGTACCGGTCGGGTCTCGGCCCGACTGGCGGCCGTAGATCGAGGGCTCCCGTCTGACCACGGGAGACGTCGTCCCCACCCGGCCTCTGGGTATGGGCGGGGGACGACGAATAAGACGCGCACCGAAGACGGGGAAGCACGCACGCGATCGGCTGCTTCTTCCTCAATCCTCGGGCCTGCTCGATGTACACGCGAGCGAGGGCTTCGTGGGGGTATGCGGGGAAGTAAGTATAACGACGCGCGGCGAACCCGACGGATGGGGCGATCTGCCGACCTCATATCGGACGAGGGTACCCGCCGAACTAAAGCATTTCAGTAAGCGGAGGAAAAGAAACCAACGGGGACTCCCCCAGTAACGGCGAGTGAAGCGGGAAGAGCCCAGCGCTGAAACCCCCTGGGCCCGTGCCCGCGGGGAGCTGTAGCGTTCGGGTCGGTGTCGAGCGGGATCGGGAGCGCCGCGCGAGTCTTCTCGAGCGTGGCTTGCCCAGAGCGGGTGCCAGGCCCTTGCGG
>NW_027622997.1:0-11023 GCF_034508935.2 Berghia stephanieae
TTGATATATTCCAAAATGTGTGTCAAAGCAACTGCAAAAAAGCATTTACCAATAGCTCAAATAAACAGCAAAAAGGAATGGATGACAAATGAAATTCTAAACCTATTTGAAGAAAGACGAAAATGCAACAGAGGGTCTGCAGAATACCAAACACTGAACAACCACATTAAATCCAAATGCATCGAGGCACACGAGAACGATCGAGACTGGAAATGCTGCGAAATCGAAAGAGAATACAAACCCAACCCCCAACAAGCTCACCAAAGAATAAAAAACTATCAGGGAAAAAGGAAAAGCAAAGCAAGCAGGAAGTTGTATCCAAACAAACAAGGGGAACTGCTATTTGATAGAACAACATATAGAAAGCCGATGGTAGAATACATAGGCGACTGTACAATGATCCAAATAGAAATGAACCACCACTGAAATTCAAAGAACCATTAAGCGGACCAAACATCACCAAAAGTGAAATTTGAACATGCCATGGAACGAATGAGGGATGGTAAAGCAACAGGGCCCTGATGAAATATCTGTAGAGGTATTAAAAAGCCTAGGAGATCTAGCAATTGATGAACTTCACATATTATTCAACAATATATACAATACTGGGAAAATTCCAGAAGATCTCTGTAACTCTATTTTCATAGCAATACCAAAGAAAGCAGGTGCAGTCAGATGCGAAAATTTTAGAACTATAAGTTTAATAAGCCACATCAACAAAATACTGTTGCGTATAATTATCAACAGGCTAAGGAATAAGATTAACCCCGAAATCGCAGAAGAACAATATGGATTCCAACCTGACAGAGGGACAAGGAACGCAATATACCTCCTCCGTGTTTTAAGTGAAAGAGCTATACAGGTTCAGACCCCACTATACCTCTGTTTTTTGTCGACTACAAAAAAAGCTTTTGATAGAGTACGCCACGAAGAAATACTAAAACAACTGCACTCCATTGGCGCTGATGAGAAAGACCTCAGACTCATGCAAACATTATACTACACCCAGCAGGCATCTATCAAAATCGGAAACTCTACAGGAAATTCCATTCCTATTAAGAAAGGAGTCCGTCAAGGGTGTGTTGCCTCACCAGATCTGTTTAATCTATACCAAGAAACAATCATGAGGGCATAAATAATATGGAGGGAATAAAAGTAGGAGGTCACAACATAAATAATATAAGATACGCAGACGATACGGTACTCATTGCAACATCAGAAATCCAAACTTCAAAAGTTGTTGACAAAGTGGTAGTAGATAGTGAAGCCAAGGGAATGGAAGTGAATATCACCAAAACGGAATGCAATGTAATACAGAAAAACCCCGAAAACAACAACCACCTGCAATATAACGATTCACGGCGAGCAACTTACCAACGTAGAAAGTTTTAAATACCTAGGTTCAATAGTGACAACAGATGGAAGATGTAACCGAGACATACGAGCAAGAATAACTCAAGCCAAACAGGCCTTCATGGACCTGGGAAACATTTTGAAAAACAAACAGATGTCGTTCGGGATTAGATTCCGAGTCTTGAAGTGCTACGTGTGGCCAATCTTGTTATACGGATGCGAAAGCTGGACTACAAATGCAGAAACACAAAAGAACATTGAAGCTTTTGAAATGTGGTGCTTGAGAAGGATGCAGAGAATATCGTATACTGCACACAAAACGATACGAAGAAGTGCTAAAACAAACATACCAACAAAGGAAACTAATGCCCTTAAATAGGGATCGAAAACACCCTTTTTTTCGGACACATATAAGAAAGATAAAATGAATACCTGGAAATTTGGGGGGAAAAATACCGGTAAACGCGCCCGGGGGAACAAAGAAAAACACTCAAAACCCAAACTAAAGGGGCCCACCAACCTAACAATCCAAGAGCTTTTGAAAAACAAAACGGGAGAATGGAGAGAGAAATTCATGCGATCCAACCGGGACCGGCAGGGAACCTAGAAGAAGAAGAATCATTGTCATTATTTTTATTATTAATTATTATTATTTTTAAATTTTTATTTTTATTATTATTTTTATTATTATTTTTATTTTTATCATTATTTTTATTATTAATTGTTTTTGTTTTTTTGTTATTTATTTTAAAATTATTTATTATAAAAATTTTATTATTATTATTATTATATTATTATTTTTATTATTATATTACTTTATCATTTTTATTATTTTAATGTTTTTATTATTATTATTATTTTTATTATTATTTTATTATTATTTATTATTATTTTTATTATTTTTAATTTTATTTTTATTTTATTATCCTCGTGGAATCCCAAATTTCAGTTTTCCCCCAACCAATCATCGACACAGATTGTTCGTCCAACGTTTTTTTATTTCTTATAAATTTAAACACCCCAGTTTTTTTAAATGAAATTTTTAAACGTTCCGCGTGAAAACTTTAAAATTGACCACTATGTGATTTTGGGATTTTAAAAAACTGTAAAATTCTTTGTATATAAAGGTCATTTTGCCTATTGCAATTGACAAATGACTTGGGCCAGGGAAAATATGGTATTGATAGGGAAACAATTTGGGCATCATTCAGATCCTTTTTTTTTTTTTTGCCCCATTTTTATGATTATTCTAAACAAATTGTATCAATAAACTACAACGTTAAGGTCACAAGTTTTTGGTTTAGTACGTTATACCGGCCGCAAATGTTTTTAATTTTTTTCTTATTAACAACAGCATCAATATAAAACCCCATTATAAGGTTTTTTATATCGTGATATAAAATCTTTTTTTTGTTTTTCTTTTTAGAAAACCCAAAGGTGTTATTCGTTCTCACTAAATTATCTCTCCTAGACTTCGGGCAATTAAGTTGCACACATGTTTTATTTTTTGGGTACATTTTTTTGGGGGGCAAATCGGAGTTTTTACCCAACCCCCACCCAATTCATAGCAAGCAAAACACACCTGTCGACATACCTCAAAGAGGGAAAAACAAAACGTCTTTTTAACACCCTTGCTGATTTGCACAAAAATGATTATTGATTTGTCGATCGATGGATCTGATTGACAAAACACAATATCTTTTTAAAGTAATAAATACACTAAATGTCAAAAGGGGGGAATGCTTTTTGTCGCTGATTTTTCCCCCTTTGTTGTTTGCCAAAACTCAAAAATTTTTTAAAATAAAACACTTCTAGGGGTTTGATGATTTCTCCAAATGAAGAAAAAAAATATTTATACAAAACGTTAATAACAAAAGCGTCAATTATTTATTGTTTTGGGTAAAATACCTACAACTCCACTACCCACTAACCGTACCAAACCCAAAAAATTAAAGTAACCTCTAATTTTTATAGTCTATTTTACTCAACTGATCAAGGAATAAATCATTCCTTAACCCTTTTCACTCAACACAATTATTGATCAGCGTTTAGTTAGAACACTCATACATCCGCCACCCAATAGAAAACCTTGGCCAAAGGGAGTTCACAACTTGCCATCCAAGTAAACGGACCACCACACAAACTCGGGTAACCTTGAACTTTTATAGTCGGGTTAAACTTTAGTGAAACAACTCACAAACGCGGAGGGAAAAAACAAAACAAAGGCCTGAGTGCTCATCTGCATACTATCTATAACGTACCAACCCAAAACAATTTTAAACCGAAATTTTAAATTTTCTTTTAAATACTATTTATTAAAGTACCATAAAAATGATTTCCCAAAGGAAAAACAATAAAAACCGAGTGACGTCATCTATAGAAAAATTCGAAGATGACGTCACTCAGGTTTTGTTATTTTTTTTTTGCCACTGCTTTAGAGTATGCTCACTGAATGTTTAAAACCTACTATAAACTTCAGGGATACACACAGTTTTGTGTGTTGGGCCTTATATTTCCCGGGTGGCAATGTATGACTTCTTACCAAACGCATACTATCATAGATGGGCCTAGAAATATAGCGCTTGGCTAAAAAAACTCTAACATTGCCCCCAATATAACCCCAACACAAAAACCTTTTACCAGAACGTTTATGTGGGGTAAATACAGTTTCATACTTCCTCATAACCGATGGCAAAAAAAAATAACAAAGACATAGGACTCATCTTCAAACCTATCTAAATAAACGAAGATGACGTCAATCAATCTTTGTTATTGTTTTTGCCACCACTTTAGATATTTCTCACTACTTTCTAACCAGACTATAAAATTCAGGTTACCTATTTTGTGTGTTGGCCCTTATCTTGGGGATGGCAATGTTAGACTTCTTAGCCAACCCAACTACTATAGACAAACATATTTATTGTTTATAAACAAAAAAGTAAAATAAAACGCCCTCTCTCTCTGTTATTGTTATTTTTTTAAGCGCCAATGGGTGAATATTATCACACATTTTCTCATTCATATTTTAAATGTTTAAGTTAAAAATATTTTTCTGTGTTGTTCTTTTGACGAGGGGGAGAACATGGGTTGTACTTGATTAGCCATGGATATTAAAACCTGTTATTTCGCTTTGTTTCCAATCACTGTCTTTGTTTCTTTATAACACGCCAGGGCGGGGTTATTTTTTTGTTTCTGTGCGACCCTGATTGCTTGCATTGTGATGATGTCATTTTTTCTGGGACAAAGTCCTTTATGGCAAAACCAAATAATTTTTTTACGAGTCATAAAATGCCCCCATACAATGTTAAACTCAATTTTCTTTTTACTTGTAAAAAGAATTAAACCCAAATTTCGCATTTCGTTTTCAAAAATTATGTTCAAAATTCCATATGAAAATTTCTCTCTTTTTTTTTTACGATTGATGGAAATAAATTGACGTCATCAGCTTTTTTGTTATGTTTTAGACAGCCGTTTTAAAATAAGTTCTCGAAATCATATCAATCAAATTATACATTTTTAAGGGTTTTCACGTATTTTTGTGTATTAGTATTCGGCTGGGGGATTTTGAGTATTTTCCTAAACTCCTACATCAATACCCCTTGGGTTTATTTTCCGATTCAGGTGTTTTTTTGAATCTACTAACACTAAAATATACTCACTGCCTATGCTTCCCTATAGAAGTAGCAGATGACTCACTCGGGCCTTTGTTATTGTTTTTGCCCCCACGTTTGGATTTTGTTCTCACAAACTGTATTAACCGACTAAAAAAAGTTCAGGGTTTACCAAGTTTGTGTTTGGCCCTTTTATACTTCCGGATGGAAAGGGTTGTGAACCCTTGCAAGCGATTCTATCTAAGCGAGATACTCATGATTCGTTTTAAACCCTTTGAGTGCATTGGGGGAGTTGTCATTTTACAGGGCCCAAAGTTTTAAATCACTCCCCTTTTTCCCACCCTCATCCCTCTGCTGGGTTTTTCATTACAATCCTGCGTAATGTCACACCGCCCTTTAATTTTCTAAATTTTAAATTTAAAATGAGGCGAAGCTTAAATTGGGGCCGGGGGAAGGGGGGGGGGGGGGGGGGGGGGGGGGGGGGGGGGGGGGGGGTGTAGGCAATGAAAAAAAACTTAAAAAATTTTTTTGTACACTCCCGAATGAATATTCAAAAATGTAATAGACCTTTTCATCGAACAATAAGAAGATCTAGATAATGACTTTAAAATTTAACTAAAAGCTCGTTCAGTGGCCAAGGTATCGATACTTTATCTATGTATATATTGAAAATAAACTTTGGCCTTTCGGTTTCCCCGTATCAAACTTAGTTAAACCTAAACACTTTGATAAGGGTTTTCCTTGGATTAAATCCCCATGCACATATTATTATTATTATCATATTTTTATTATTTTAATTATTATTTATTTTTATTTTAAAAAAATTTATTATTTTTATTATTATTATTATATTTTATTATTATATTATTTTTATTATATTATTTTTATTATTATTATATTATTATTAATTATTTTTAAAAAAATTATTATTAATATTATTTTTTATTTTTATTAAAATAAATTAATAATAATAAAAAAAAATTTAAAAAAATTATTTTTTATTTTATTATTATTATTATTAATTATTATTATTAAAATTATTATATTATTTTTAATTAATTTATTTTTATTTTAAAATTTTTATTTTTAAATATTATTATTTTACTACTCACATCACTCACATCATCATCATCATCATCATCATCATCACATCATCATCATCAAAAAAGAACCAAAAAAAATAAATAAAAAAAAAAACGGATTGTTTAATTAAATTTGAAACTTTGTTCTATCTGATAGAAAAGTCCTTTAAATGATTTCTTCAACCAGGTAAAATCAAATAAAATGACTGATCGTTTGATTAAACTTTCGAGACCTCTGTTCTCCGCCTACAATGTGCTTGAAATTGTTTTTCCATTTGGGCGAGAAAAGAAGAGAAAAAGAATTAACGGGGTTTTTCATAGAGTTTCTGAAGAAGGAGAAATGTTGACAAAAGTCTTCGCGAACCCAATTTGGAAATTGTGCCGGGGTTTGGAAGCAAACGATCGCTTCAACGCTCAAGTTTTAATTCCTGTTGCCAGGAGTGTTTTACGGGAGTTCACGCCCATATCTACCAAGTAAGGATTCGTCAAAAGGGCATAAAAGACAATTTAAGGTGGGGGAAATAGATAATAATGGAATATATTACAAGGGAAGGGTATTGGTAAAATGTCATAGGAAAGACAAAATTGGGAAAAAAGAAGTAGATAGATAGAGGATAGATATTCCAAGGTAAAGGGGTATTGGTCAACAGTCATAGGGAAAAACAGATGGGAAAATAATAAATTAGAAAAAGATAAAGATAGTAATTTAATAGATAATAATAGATAGATAATAGATAGATATTTCAAGTAAGAATATGGGCAACATGTCATAGGAAAGACTATGGGGGAAAAGATAGATAGAAGATTAAAAATAGATAGATGGATAGATAATGGGGAAATAATGATGGATGATAGATGGATTATATATATATATAAAATAATTATATATATATATATATATAAATATATAATAAAATAAAGAAAAAATAGATAATAGCAGATAGATGGATAATATTCCAAGGTAAGGATTTTGGGCAAAATTCGTAGGAAAAACAGACGGGAAGATAAATATTGGGAAAAATGATAGAAAGATAGATAGATAGTAGATAGAAGATAACAGGGAGAGGGTAGATCGACAGATAGATAGATAATAGGATAGATAATGATAGATGAGAGACAAAGCATAAATAAAGGTAAAGGGGGTTTTGGGGGATGGGAAAAAAGGCAGATGTAAATAATGAAAAAGAAAGAGAAAATACACACACACACACACACAACCACACACACACAAACATAAAATATATATAAATATTTTTAAATAATTATATTATTATATTTATTTTTTGGGGGATACTTTTAGGTACGAGAGGGTCGATAATTTAGGTTATAGCATATAAAATAAATAAATCCTCAGTATTTTTTAAACCCAAACGACCGTTTCCCCTTCCTGCATTTTCTCAGTCGGCATTGTCTCAATTTTTTTTACAATGAAAAAGCCCCGATGAAAAGGGGACATGGGAAAAACCCAATTTTTGGCAAAAAAGGGGTGTGAATTTAATATATAATAAATATATAATATAAAAATATATAATAATATATGTATATATTAAAAGGGGGTCCCAAAATGTACCTACACATCATTTAATTGTAAAAATGGATTTTAAAAAAACACTTTTTATTTTAAAATTTATTAGAAAACAGGAAAAAACAATATAATGAAAAAACAAATATTTTAACTAAATAATAAATTAGATTAAATTCCACTGTTTCAAATTCTTCTGTGTACCAATTTTTTGGGGCATCTTAAAAATATAAAATATTAAAATATATAAATATATATATAAATTTTATATATATATAAAATATATTATTTAGGATATTTTAAAATTGACTTTTATATTTCATAAAATCCACGACCTACCCAAAAAAAATTTACAAAGCTTTACATTCTACGAATCCCAAAAATAAATTTTATAAATATCAAAATTCTGATTTTTCTATTTTCAAAATTTTTTTTCATAAAAATAGCACCCCGACAAATACCGGTTTGTGCGAAAGTCACCGATTTTTATTTTTAATTTGTAACATTTTTAAATACAATATAAAAGTTTTTGTGCTTAATTTTTCCCCCACAAAAAGGGTTTGGAGTTTCCTGCAATTTTTTCCCTTCCGTCAAAGGGTTTCAGGCTTAACTTGTGATGGGGGGTTTTGGGGGAAGACGTTAGGGGGTGGGAGAAGACTGAAGGGGGGCGTGGAGAGGACGTGATAGGGTGTGTAGAAAGACGTGATAGGGTGTGTGGAGAAGAGTGAAGGGGGCGTGGGGAAAACGGATAGGGGGGTTGGAGAAGACGGATAGGGGGTGTGGGGAAGACGTGATAGGGGTGCGTGGGGAAGACTGAAAGGGGGTGTTGAGAAGACGGGTAGGGGTTGGGAAAGACGGATAGGGTGCCGGAGAAGACGGGTAGGGTTGGGAGAAGACTATAGGGGTGTGTGGAGAAGACGATGAGGGGGGGCGAACCCGATAGATGCAAAAAATTTGTACTCTAAAGTTAATTTGCATGTATTATCTTTTTTCCTCGTCCCCTCTAAGTACCATACATCGTTTAAAACACACACACACACACACACACACATATATAATATATATATATATAATAATATTATAATTATATATATATAAAAGTGTTGTGGGGGGGGGGGGGGGGGGGGGGTGGGTTTTATTTAGTAAATATTTTAAAACTTTGGGAATCATTTTTTTTTGACAATTAGAAGTAGGATTTTCATGATTTAAAAAAGAAAAAAGATAAAAATTAAAAGAAAAAAAGGAAAGGAAAAAATTTTTTGTTTTGTCTGAATTATGCTTTCTTTTTCATTTCAAAAATTTCATCGAAAAGAAGACAACAATGATAAAATGGTCATAAAAACCATTGTGCTCGACAAAAACAAAGACAACACTGCTGCCTAAATTTTAACAAAAACGTCATGAATTAAAACAAAACAACAAAAAACGTAAAACAAAGACAATAACGACGATAACAAACAGCAAAATTTTCACAACAATACCCCCCCCCTCCCCCTAAAAAATGAATTTAAAAAACAAAAAAAAAACAAATTAACAGTGAAATGATGCGTTCGCTTGGGTAAGAAGCCACAAAATTGCCATCCGGAAAAATAACGGACCGACACACAAAACTTTTTTAAGCTTAAAAGGTTTTTTAAAATGGAGGGGTTGCTTTCAAGCTCACCACATGCCATCCGGGAAATATAAAGGGCCAACCTTACTTATCCGAAAAGCGACCACCGACTCTAGCCCGTCTTGGCCATGACGGGAAGTTAGACCTTTGTGTTGCTCCAGGTGACTTAAGTGGGTTACTGATCTTGGATTTGGTGGGATTGCTTAAATGGCTGTTGAAGTATGTGTTGTGTTTTTAGTGAAAGAGAGGGTTTTCTGTTTTCTTTTAGCTTATTTAGGCTATCAGCTTTTCAAATGTAGTGGGAAAACAAAATCACCCGTGGTGCCATTGCCCAAATTTCATCCATTTTTCTCTCTTTTTTTGTTTTTATAAGGGCCAACACAAAACGTGTAACCTAAACGTTTATAGCTGGTTAATACAGTTTAGTGAGAATTCTCATAAAACCGGAGGGGCAACAAAAAAAAAAAAAAACCAAAAAAAAAAAATAAAACCCCCCCAAAAAAACAAACCCAAAAAAAAACAACAAAAAAAAAAAAAAAAAAAAAAAAAAACAACAAAAAAAAAAAAAAAAAAAAACAACAAACAAAAAAAAAAAAAAACAAAAAACAAAAACCAGAGGGGCTCAACTTCGTTCTATCTATTAAAATGGTAAGAAAAAAAAAAGACCAGCACTACACGTAAAACAAAACGCCTTTTTTTTCCCTTTGACCAGAACATTGTGACCACGATTTACCACCACAAAACAAGCAAAAATATGCAAATTAAAGAACCCCAATATTACCCTATATTCCAACACCACCACCGCCACTACCACCAACACCAACACCGCCACTACCACCACTACCACCAACACCACCACCACCACCACCAACACCACCACAATAACAAACTAAAAAAGCACCACTTTAAAAACCCCATATTACCCCATATTCCAACTCAACACCGCCCCAAGCACAACTATTTTCCACCCCCACCACCCCCGCACCACCACCACCACCAACCCACCCCCACAAAAACAAACAAAAAAAAAGCACCACTTGAGAACCCCCAAAATTACCCCATATTCAAATCATCACCCGGGCGTCCACGACTTTTTCTTGTATTTTCCACCACTACCACCACCCCCCCACCACCACCACCACCACCACCCACCACATAACAAACTATAAAAGCACACCAAGAACCCCAATATTTTCCCTATATCCAACCCACCGGTCGCCACGACATCAATATTTACCACCACCACCACCACCACTACCCCCCCACCACCACCCCACCAACCCCCCCCCACCACAATAACACTATAATAAAGGCCACTAAAAAACCCCAATATTACCCTTATTACAACCGTCAGGGCCTCCAAAAGCTCAATTTTTTACAAATTCATCCTGTTTTCGGTGCTTTTCATTTAGGACGATCTCCCAGCCCACAACACCTTCATCCTGCCCCTCCTCCCTCCCCCCCCCAACCTTTAACTCCCGGGCAAATTGTGTTCGTGATAATAATAATAAAAATAATAAAATAATAATAAAATTTTAAAATAATAAAAATAATAATGATAATAAAAAATAATAACAAAAATAATAAAAAAATAATAATAAAATAAAATAAAAATAAGATGATAATAATAAAATAATAATTTAAAATAATAATAATGATAATAATAATAATAATAAAAACAATAATAAAATAATAATAATAATAATAATAATAATATAATAATATTACTGCTACTATACTACTACTACTACTACACTACTACTACTACTACAAACTACTACTTCACTCTTAAAATACTACTACTACTACAAAAAACTACTACTACTAAAATACTACTAACCTA
>NW_027622998.1:0-11019 GCF_034508935.2 Berghia stephanieae
CGTTAACCACCCGCCGCCGGTCAAGATCCTAATAAATGCGCCCTCTCCCGCGGAGGTAACCCCGTTAGGAGGAGGACTCGTGTGCACGTATTAGCTCTGGGATTCCTACAGGTGTCCGGACAAACATCGCCCACCCCGTGTATTATCGCCGATATACTGAGCAGTTCGCGGCTTCCCCTTCTGTGTAGGGTGAGCATAGGCGTGCATGGCTTAACCCTCAAGACAAGCATAAGACTACAGGCAGGATCAACCTGGTAGCGTATCCATTTCCAACCCGGCGGGACGGACCGCTGGGACAGGAGGCTACGGGCGCCGACGACCGAAGCCCAGACGCCGAGAACTCCCAGCGCTCGACTCCTTCGCCGACGGCCCTTCTCGACTCTACCGCACAAACGTTCACCCCTTCGGCCTTCTCGCTGCTGGGTCGGACTGCTCCGACCGCCCGGACACGCTCGCGCTCACACGACTCTAGGTCCTCTACCGAGGAGCTAACCTGGGACCGACTCCGGACTCTCCGACCACCGCTCGTCCAGGCGCTGGTGACCGTGGGTGTACCAGAGGCCACCGCGCGCCTTTCGGCTCGCCTTGCTTCAATTTCAATTTTTCCGACCGACGACCGCCTTCCCTACTATACGTCCCAAACCCCTGGTAAGGTAGCCCTTTTCCTCTTGCGGACTACTAAAAAAAAAAATTTTTTTGGTGCAAATTCAGATTCGACCCAGGCACGTATGGCAAACCCGAGCCCGACCTCCGAACAGCCCGAATTTCCCATCGCACTACTCTAGCGAAGTAGCGGGAACGCGTTTAACGCCGCGTAAACGGTCTTCCGAGCGAGTACAGGGCCCTAACGGGAAGGGCCCCGAAGTTCAAAACCGGTCGGCAATGGGGAGGTCCCAGGTGCGATCATAGGTGGTGGGTTTATTTCATTCAAATTCGCTCCGTAGAGGAAATGCGCTCGACCAAAGTTTTTTCCCTCGGCCCTCGGAGGGCTTACCGCGGGAGCGTCCCGGCGCTAGAGTCCTTCTCGGCCGTAGCGAGAGCTTCTTACCCCAGGGACGCCCGTGCGGTAAAGCCTCGAATCGACGAGGCGATAAAATCGTATGAATAAAGCTCCCAAACCGGGATTTGAACCCCGGCAGGGTTGGCCGGCCCGTGGGCCAACTCGATCGAGCCCGAGTCGTCGATCGCCCGACTCTAGCGAAGTAGCGGGAACGCGTTTAACACTCCGCCAAGCGAGTACAGGGCCCTAACGGGAAGGGCCCCGAAGTTCAAAACCGGTCGGCAATGGGGAGGTCCCAGGTGCGATCATAGGTGGTGGGTTTATTTCATTCAAATTCGCTCCGTAGAGGAAATGCGCTCGACCAAAGTTTTTTCCCTCGGCCCTCGGAGGGCTTACCGCGGGAGCGTCCCGGCGCTAGAGTCCTTCTCGGCCGTAGCGAGAGCTTCTTACCCCAGGGACGCCCGTGCGGTAAAGCCTCGAATCGACGAGGCGATAAAATCGTATGAATAAAGCTCCCAAACCGGGATTTGAACCCCGGCAGGGTTGGCCGGCCCGTGGGCCAACTCGATCGAGCCCGAGTCGTCGATCGCCCGACTCTAGCGAAGTAGCGGGAACGCGTTTAACACTCCCCAAGCGAGTACAGGGCCCTAACGGGAAGGGCCCCGAAGTTCAAAACGGTCGGCAATGGGGAGGTCCCAGGTGCGATCATAGGTGGTGGGTTTATTTCATTCAAATTCGCTCCGTAGAGGAAATGCGCTCGACCAAAGTTTTTTCCCTCGGCCCTCGGAGGGCTTACCGCGGGAGCGTCCCGGCGCTAGAGTCCTTCTCGGCCGTAGCGAGAGCTTCTTACCCCAGGGACGCCCGTGCGGTAAAGCCTCGAATCGACGAGGCGATAAAATCGTATGAATAAAGCTCCCAAACCGGGATTTGAACCCCGGCAGGGTTGGCCGACCCGTGGGCCAACTCGATCGAGCCCGAGTCGTCGATCGCCCGACTCTAGCGAAGTAGCGGGAACGCGTTTAACACTCCGCCAAGCGAGTACAGGGCCCTAACGGGAAGGGCCCCGAAGTTCAAAACCGGTCGGCAATGGGGAGGTCCCAGGTGCGATCATAGGTGGTGGGTTTATTTCATTCAAATTCGCTCCGTAGAGGAAATGCGCTCGACCAAAGTTTTTTCCCTCGGCCCTCGGAGGGCTTACCGCGGGAGCGTCCCGGCGCTAGAGTCCTTCTCGGCCGTAGCGAGAGCTTCTTACCCCAGGGACGCCCGTGCGGTAAAGCCTCGAATCGACGAGGCGATAAAATCGTATGAATAAAGCTCCCAAACCGGGATTTGAACCCGGCAGGGTTGGCCGGCCCGTGGGCCAACTCGATCGAGCCCGAGTCGTCGATCGCCCGACTCTAGCGAAGTAGCGGGAACGCGTTTAACACTCCGCCAAGCGAGTACAGGGCCCTAACGGGAAGGGCCCCGAAGTTCAAAACCGGTCGGCAATGGGGAGGTCCCAGGTGCGATCATAGGTGGTGGGTTTATTTCATTCAAATTCGCTCCGTAGAGGAAATGCGCTCGACCAAAGTTTTTTCCCTCGGCCCTCGGAGGGCTTACCGCGGGAGCGTCCCGGCGCTAGAGTCCTTCTCGGCCGTAGCGAGAGCTTCTTACCCCAGGGACGCCCGTGCGGTAAAGCCTCGAATCGACGAGGCGATAAAATCGTATGAATAAAGCTCCCAAACCGGGATTTGAACCCCGGCAGGGTTGGCCGGCCCGTGGGCCAACTCGATCGAGCCCGAGTCGTCGATCGCCCGACTCTAGCGAAGTAGCGGGAACGCGTTTAACACTCCGCCAAGCGAGTACAGGGCCCTAACGGGAAGGGCCCCGAAGTTCAAAACCGGTCGGCAATGGGGAGGTCCCAGGTGCGATCATAGGTGGTGGGTTTATTTCATTCAAATTCGCTCCGTAGAGGAAATGCGCTCGACCAAAGTTTTTTCCCTCGGCCCTCGGAGGCTTACCGCGGGAGCGTCCCGGCGCTAGAGTCCTTCTCGGCCGTAGCGGGAGCTTCTTACCCCAGGGACGCCCGTGCGGTAAAGCCTCGAATCGACGAGGCGATAAAATCGTATGAATAAAGCTCCCAAACCGGGATTTGAACCCGGCAGGGTTGGCCGGCCCGTGGGCCAACTCGATCGAGCCCGAGTCGTCGATCGCCCGACTCTAGCGAAGTAGCGGGAACGCGTTTAACACTCCGCCAAGCGAGTACAGGGCCCTAACGGAAGGGCCCGAAGTTCAAAACCGGTCGGCAATGGGGAGGTCCCAGGTGCGATCATAGGTGGTGGGTTTATTTCATTCAAATTCGCTCCGTAGAGGAATGCGCTCGACCAAAGTTTTTCCTCGGCCCTCGGAGGGCTTACCGCGGGAGCGTCCCGGCGCTAGAGTCCTTCTCGGCCGTAGCGAGAGCTTCTTACCCCAGGGACGCCGTGCGGTAAAGCCTCGAATCGACGAGGCGATAAAATCGTATGAATAAAGCTCCCAAACCGGGATTTGAACCCCGGCAGGGTTGGCCGGCCCGTGGGCCAACTCGATCGAGCCCGAGTCGTCGATCGCCCGACTCTAGCGAAGTAGCGGGAACGCGTTTAACACTCCGCCAAGCGAGTACAGGGCCCTAACGGAAGGGCCCGAAGTTCAAAACGTCGCAATGGGGAGGTCCCAGTGCGATCATAGGTGGTGGGTTATTTCATCAAATTCGCTCGTAGAGGAATGCGCTCGACCAAGTTTTTCCCCGGCCTCGGAGGGCTTACGCGGGAGCGTCCCGGCGCTAGAGTCCTTCTCGGCCGTAGCGAGACTTCTTACCCCAGGGACGCCCGTGCGGTAAAGCCTCGAATCGACGAGGCGATAAAATCGTATGAATAAAGCTCCCAAACCGGGATTTGAACCCGGCAGGGTTGGCCGCCGTGGGCCAACTCGATCGAGCCGATCGTCGACGCCCGACTCTAGCGAATGCGGGAACGCGTTTAAACTCGCAAGCGAGTACAGGGCCTAAGGGAAGGCCCGAAGTTCAAAACCGGTCGGCAATGGGGAGTCCCAGGTGCGATCATAGGGGTGGGTTTATTTCATTAATTCGCTCGTAGAGAAATGCGCTCGACCAAGTTTTTTCCTCGGCCCTCGGAGGGCTTACGCGGAGCGTCCGGCTAGAGTCCTTCTCGGCCGTAGCGAGAGCTTCTTACCCAGGACGCCCGTGCGGTAAAGCTCGAATCGACGAGGCGATAAAATCGTATGAATAAAGCTCCCAAACCGGGATTTGAACCCCGGCAGGGTTGGCCGGCCCGTGGGCCAACTCGATCGAGCCGAGTCGTCGATCGCCCGACTCTAGCGAAGTAGCGGGAACGCGTTTAACACTCCGCCAAGCGAGTACAGGGCCCTAACGGGAAGGGCCCCGAAGTTCAAAACCGGTCGGCAATGGGGAGGTCCCAGGTGCGATCATAGGTGGTGGGTTTATTTCATTCAAATTCGCTCCGTAGAGGAAATGCGCTCGACCAAAGTTTTTTCCCTCGGCCCTCGGAGGGCTTACCGCGGGAGCGTCCCGGCGCTAGAGTCCTTCTCGGCCGTAGCGAGAGCTTCTTACCCCAGGGACGCCCGTGCGGTAAAGCCTCGAATCGACGAGGCGATAAAATCGTATGAATAAAGCTCCCAAACCGGGATTTGAACCCCGGCAGGGTTGGCCGGCCCGTGGGCCAACTCGATCGAGCCCGAGTCGTCGATCGCCCGACTCTAGCGAAGTAGCGGGAACGCGTTTAACACTCCGCCAAGCGAGTACAGGGCCCTAACGGGAAGGGCCCGAAGTTCAAAACCGGTCGGCAATGGGAGGTCCCAGGTGCGATCATAGGTGGTGGGTTTATTTCATTCAAATTCGCTCCGTAGAGGAAATGCGCTCGACCAAAGTTTTTTTCCCTCGGCCCTCGGAGGGCTTACCGCGGGAGCGTCCGGCGCTAGAGTCCTTCTCGGCCGTAGCGAGAGCTTCTTACCCCAGGGCGCCGTGCGGTAAAGCCTCGAATCGACGAGGCGATAAAATCGTATGAATAAAGCTCCCAAACCGGGATTTGAACCCGCAGGTTGGCCGACCCGTGGCCAACTCGATCGAGCCCGAGTCGTCGATCGCCCGACCTACGAAGTAGCGGGAACGCGTTTAACACTCCGCCAAGCGAGTTACAGGCCCTAACGGGAAGTGGCCCCGAGTTCAAAACCGGTCGGCAATGGGGAGGTCCCAGGTGCGATCATAGGTGGTGGGTTTATTTCATTCAAATTCGCTCCGTAGAGGAAATGCGCTCGACCAAAGTTTTTTCCCGGCCTCGGAGGGCTTACCGCGGGAGCGTCCCGGCGCTAGAGTCCTTCTCGGCCGTAGCGAGAGCTTCTTACCCCAGGGACGCCCGTGCGGTAAAGCCTCGAATCGACGAGGCGATAAAATCGTATGAATAAAGCTCCCAAACCGGGATTTGAACCCCGGCACGGTTGGCCGACCCGTGGCCCAACTCTGTAAAGTATGCGCGAACGAGGATCGAACCCAAGACCTTATAAATTATTATTATTATTATTATTATTATTATTATTATTATTATTATTATTATTATTATTATTATTATTATTATTATTATTATTATTATTATTATTGTTATTATGTGGGGATGTGAGTAAAGAGGCTTTTTATCGAGTACTCAACTATGCGCCGAGCCAGGCAATCGTGCTCAAAGCGCTTTACAACGCGTCTACAGCCAACAGCAACACTTAGCGTGCAGAGCGGGACACGACAGGACGGAGAAAACACTACTCACGGCCAGGTATTCGTTTTACATCTGATTACGGGGAGAGAATGCGAGTAAAGAACCTTTCTATCGAGTACTCAACTATGCGCCGAGCCAGGCAATCGTGCTCAAAGCGCTTTATAACGCGTCTACAGCCAACAGCAACACTCTAACGTGCAGAGCGGGACACGACAGGACGAGAAAACACTACTCACGGCCAGGTATTCGTTTTACATCTGATTACGGGGAGAGAATGCGAGTAAAGAACCTTTCTATCGAGTACTCAACTATGCGCCGAGCCAGGCAATCGTGCTCAAAGCGCTTTACAACGCGTCTACAGCCAACAGCAACACTCTAACGTGCAGAGCGGGACACGACAGGACGGAGAAAACACTACTCACGGCCAGGTATTCGTTTTACATCTGATTACGGGGAGAGAATGCGAGTAAAGAACCTTTCTATCGAGTACTCAACTATGCGCCGAGCCAGGCAATCGTGCTCAAAGCGCTTTACAACGCGTCTACAGCCAACAGCAACACTTAGCGTGCAGAGCGGGACACGACAGGACGGAGAAAACACTACTCACGGCCAGGTATTCGTTTTACATCTGATTACGGGGAGAGAATGCGAGTAAAGAACCTTTCTATCGAGTACTCAACTATGCGCCGAGCCAGGCAATCGTGCTCAAAGCGCTTTACAACGCGTCTACAGCCACAGCAACACTCTAACGTGCAGAGCGGGACACGACAGGACGGAGAAAACACTACTCACGGCCAGGTATTCGTTTACATCTGATTACGGGGAGAGAATGCGAGTAAAGAACCTTTCTATCGAGTACTCAACTATGCGCCGAGCCAGGCAATCGTGCTCAAAGCGCTTTACAACGCGTCTACAGCCAACAGCAACACTTAGCGTGCAGAGCGGGACACGACAGGACGGAGGAAAACACTACTCACGGCCAGGTATTCGTTTTACATCTGATTACGGGGAGAGAATGCGAGTAAAGAACCTTTCTATCGAGTACTCAACTATGCGCCGAGCCAGGCAATCGTGCTCAAAGCGCTTTACAACGCGTCTACAGCCAACAGCAACACTTAGCGTGCAGAGCGGGACACGACAGGACGGAGAAAACACTACTCACGGCCAGGTATTCGTTTACATCTGATTACGGGGAGAGAATGCGAGTAAAGAACCTTTCTATCGAGTACTCAACTATGCGCCGAGCCAGGCAATCGTGCTCAAAGCGCTTACAACGCGTCTACAGCCAACAGCAACACTCTAACGTGCAGGCGGGACACGACAGAACAGAACGGAGAAAACACTACTACTAGTTTTCCTTCTGAGTACGGTGAAAGCTGAGCACAAAGTTGAGAGTACCGTAGCGACCGAATTTTAAAAGATGCAGTTGGCGAATTCCGCTTCGCAGAAGCCTATTAAGGGAAGAAAAGAAAACAAAAACAAAAATCCCCCCAAATATTAAAAAAATAAATTAATTAATTAAAAAAAGTACAGTTGGCGAATTCTGCTTCGCAAAAGGCGAGTAAGGAATCGAAAAAAAAAAAAAAAAAAAAAAGAGAGAGAGAGAGAGAGAGAGAGAGAGAGAGAGAGAGAGAGAGAGAGAGAGAGAGAGAGAGAGAGAGAGAGAGAGAGAAAATGCGCGCAATGTCAACAGTAGCGCAGCGCACGAATGCTACAAAATGCAGTTGGCGAATTGCGCTTCGCAGAGGTCAATGTCAATGAGGTGACCCAAATTTAAAAAAAAAAAAAATAAATTTAATGCGCAAAACGAAAACTAGCGCAGCGACCAGATTTGTTTAAAATATAGTTGGCGAATTCCGCTTCGCAGAAGCCTATTAAGGGACGCGAAAAAAAAAAAAGAAAAATTATGAAAAAAAAAAAAGGAAATAAAAAAAAAAAAAATACAGTTGGCGAATCCCGCTTCGCAGAAGCCTATTAAGGGACAAAAATAAAATGCAGTTGGCGAATTCCGCTTCGCAGAAGCCTGTTAAAGGACAAAATAAAATGCAGTTGGCGAATTCCGCTTCTCAGAAGTCTATTAAGGGACTGAATAAAATGCAGTTGGCGAATTCCGCTTCGCAGAAGCCTGGTAAAGGACAAAATAAAATGCAGTTGGCGAATTCCGCTTCGCAGAAGCCTATTAAGGGACTAAATGAAATGCAGTTGGCGAATTCCGCTTCTCAGAAGCCTATTAAGGGACAATGGCGAATCCCGCTTCTCAGAAGTCTATTAAGGGACTAAATAAAATGCAGTTGGCGAATTCCGCTTCGCAGAAGCCTGGTAAAGGACAAAATAAAATGCAGTTGGCGAATTCCGCTTCGCAGAAGCCTATTAAGGGACTAAATAAAATGCAGTTGGCGAATTCCGCTTCTCAGAAGCCTGGTAAAGGACAAAATAAAATGCAGTTGGCGAATTCCGCTTCGCAGAAGCCTATTAAGGGACTAAATAAAATGCAGTTGGCGAATTCCGCTTCTCAGAAGCCTATTAAGGGACAATGGCGAATCCCGCTTCTCAGAAGTCTATTAAGGGACTAAATAAAATGCAGTTGGCGAATTCCGCTTCGCAGAAGCCTACTAAGGGACTGACAGGAAGGAAAAAACAAAATTGAAAAAAAAAAAAAAAAAAAAAAATGCAGTTGGCGAATTCTACTTCGCAGACAGCAAAGAAGGAAAACTAAAAGTGCCTCTGGACGGATTAGTGCCTCTGGACGGATTAGTGCCTCTGGACGGACTAGTGCCTCTGGACGGATTAGTGCCTCTGGACGGATTAGTGCCTCTGGACAGGTGGAGAGAAAAAAAAATTCTCCAAGTTCTAGGAGATAGAACTTTGAAGAAGTAAAGTAAAGTAAAGTAAATGTATTTATACGTGTTATGACACTCTCGCACCCGCCGCCGCCGCGCGCCGCACCGCCAGCATGCCGAGCCGAGCAGAGCAAGGACTCGAAGGCTGGCCGATCGGGCCGGGCCGTGCCGTGCCGGGTGGAAAGGTGGCCGAGACAAACCCTGCTGGAGGGAAAATCTCAGCGTCCGGGGCTTAGTCTCAACGGATCGCCGTACCAGGACAGCTCTAACGCTTACAACACCCCGACGGAATACATGTGGTCCGCACGCGATTTCTTGCCCCTAACGGACGTGGATGATACCGACCCAGCCACGCGCACCACAGATCTAGCGCGCGTGACGAGCGGGCCGGTCACGGCACTAGCCGACGAACCCGAGGGTTGCCGGCTTAATGTTGCCTGCACGCTCAGGGCCCTAGCTAAGCTCACCCTTGCTCACCGGGCGGGGTTCCGACTTAGAGGCGTTCAGTCGTACTCCCACGGACGTAGCCTGGCGCCATCGGCCTGACGACCGGACGCGCGAACCAGAGGTCCGAACTCACCGTTCCTCTCGTACTGAGCAAGATTACCGTGGCAAGGGCGCTTCATCAGTAGGATAAAACTAACCTGTCTCACGACGGTCTAAACCCAGCTCACGTTCCCTGTTGGCGGGTGAACAATCCGACACTTGGCGAATTCTGCTTCGCAATGATAGGAAGAGCCGACATCGAAGGATCAATCAGCGACGTCGCTATGAACGCTTGGCCGCCACAAGCCAGTTATCCCTGTGGTAACTTTTCTGACACCTCTCGCTTGAAACTCCCAACGTCGAAAGGATCGATAGGCCACGCTTTCACGGCCAGTATTCGTACTGAAAATCCTGGTCGAGCAGGCATTGCCCTTTTGCTCTACGCGAGGTTTCCGTCCTCGCTGAGCCCGCCTTGGGACACCTTCGCTGCGCTTTAGAAGATGTACCGCCCCAGTCAAACTCCCCGTCCGAGGCTGTCCCCGGCAGGGTCGCTGTCGCCGTCGTGACCGCGTCGGGGGGAGTCGGTGGACTCCCCGAGCCCGACGCGACGGCGGCTTGACGTCTGAACCTCGTACGCCTCCTACCTGCAAGAAGGCGCCGAGTCCCCACTCCGTCGGGTAAGTGGAGGTCCCGCGGGGGTAGCGGTATTTCACTGTCGCGCCCGAAGACGCTACCGCCTATGCTACACCCCCCACGCTCCTCCACAGAGTCGGACTAGAGTCAAGCTCGACAGGGTCTTCTTTCCCCGCTGATTTCACCAAGCCCGTTCCCTTGGCTGTGATTTCGCCGGGGCGTAGATAGGGACAGTGGGAATCTCGTTAATCCGTTCGTGCGCGTCGCTAATTAGACGACGAGGCATTTGGCTACCTTAAGAGAGTCATAGTTACTCCCGCCGTTTACCCGCGCTTATGCGAATCTCTTCACTTTGACATTCTGAGCACTGGGCAGAAATCACGTCCCGTAAACACCTTTTCAGGCTGTCGAGACGCTCTGTTTTAATTAGACAGTCGGATTCCCCCTGTCCGTGACAGTTCTGAGACAGCGTGAGTCGGAGGTCGCGTCGGTTGTCCCCCGCGCAGCCAACGCGCCCCGCGAAGGGGCGTCAGCCGAGCGAGGCCGCTCGGCCCGGGGCCCCCACGGGTTTCCCGCGCACGTCTCTCCCCCTCGGAGTGTCCCCTCAGGGTGCGTGCGGTTCTGCCCGCTTCCTCCCCTAGCCCGACCGTCCCGGCCCTCAGAGCCAATCCTTCTCCCGAAGTTACGGATCCATTTTGCCGACTTCCCTTACCTACATTACTCCGTGGACCAGAGGCTGCTAACCTAGGAGACCTGCTGCGGACATGAGTACGGCCGGGCAGCGAGATTGACGTGCCCTCGACGGGGTTTTCACGGACCGCCGTGAGCGCTCCGGACGCAGCCATGTCTTACGGCGACGCTTTTCGGCCTGGCCAGCCCTTTCTCCGGTCGACCCGATTCCAGGGCGAACCAGACCTTAAAAAGAGACGACGGCTCTCCCCGGTGCCCACGGCAGCGTTCCCCGTTCTGTCGGCGTCGCCGCGGCGCCCCCCACGCCGGAACGTAGTCGCGACGAGGGGGGCCGTTCTCCGCCGCCCGGTTCCGAGCGAACCTTAACTGGATTCCCTTTCGGCGGTCGCAGGGTGACTGACAGGCCAGGCGCGGCGCCCGTTCGGCCGCCCGCCCGGCGCGTGTTTCGTACCCGCTTCAGCAAGGGAGCTAACCCGCCCCTTAGGACCGACTCACCCACGTACATGCACTGTTCCCGCGGAACCATTCCCCACTTCGGCCTTGAAAAGTACTCTCCGTTCAATATTTGCTACTACCACCAAGATCTTCACCCGCGGCGGCTCCGAACGGG
>NW_027622999.1:0-2500 GCF_034508935.2 Berghia stephanieae
ATTGAATCAAATGTTTCTAGTGCAACCTCTCTATACACCCCCCCCCCCCCCTCCCCCTTTCACCCCTCGCTTCTCGTTTTGGTACATATTTACCAGTCTGATATACTGAAAAGTTGGGTTTATTATTGTAGAGAGAGATAACAGCTATCAGCCATGAATATTTTGATGTTTCGTGACAAAAATGATACGTTGATAATTTGTGTTCATTTATTATCAGACGTGAATAATTTATCCATCTTCATCTATTTTCCAGATGTTGGATTTCTTTTTCATTTTGTATGTCGTTATAAACATGAATCGTTTGGGCAAACTTCAATATGTGGCTCGCGTCTCCAAGGGGTTTATTATATGTTACATACCTGCCTACTTGACAATCGAACAGTTCGTCATTTGGGAAGATAAAAATTATAGACAATATGGTTAACTATAAAAATCAACAATTTATCTTTACAAAGATTAAGCAAGATTTTAAAAATCCTAAAATCATTTAAATAGTCTGGCATCAACTTTCACTGGAAATGGATTGTCTAGTGTCCGACATGACATTTGGGTTCATTTCTATTCTTTATGGTAACGAATAAATACAATTTCTTACTTTGTAAAAGACCCAAAGTTAGCATTTTTTATCATTTAAATTCTAAATTTAATTCACTTTTCAGATCATATTTCATTCCGACGCGGGGGTTTACATAGATAAAGGTGCTTGACTCATTTCTTTTATTCTTTTCTTGTTTGCTCTGTAATTTCACCTTCGCTTCTAAAACCACGGTAGCAGTTGTTGCATCTGACATGAGTTTCATTTTTTTTCTATAAGACATGTTTAAAATAATCGATTTGAATGTAAGAGGTGATATTGGTAAAAGGGGCGGGGATTAATCGTCAATGTTAAAAACGCATCAACTATCGGTTTTTATGAGGGTTTTTGCTTAAAACAAAGCCCAAGATTGTGAATCGTAATCCTCATTACTACGTTGGGGTAGGGGGGGGGGGGCGAGGAGGGGGTATTGGGGGGGGGGGGGAGCAAAAAAAAAAATTCTGTTGAATGGTATGATGCAATTCAATGATCTAATATAGACGAGAACTTCAGAAATTAATTGATTCATAGATTCCGAGACTGACAAGGAGCTTTTTGAAGAAATCTTAGGCTTAAAAAGCCTTCATACGTAATTTTAAACCCACAGGTATAGAAAATAATAAAGGAACTTAAATTTTTGTTGTGTGTATGTAATACATGTCATATTATACTCACGTAAAATTGGATCCAACTTTTGCGTTCAAATCTATCCAAATAGTTATGGAAAAAAAAGTATTTCTTTTCTCTATAGAACACGGTTTAAATTTCAATATAGCTTTTGGGCCTTGCTCATTCGATTTATACCCTTACAATGAATCGAAATATTATTTTATTCATGTTCAAAAAAATACGTTACTTGCTAGTGCAAGGAGGGGGAGGAGGAAGAAGAAGAAGAAGGAAGAAGAAGAAGAAGAAGAAGAAGAAGAAGAGAAGAAGAAGAAGAAGAAGAAGAAGAAGAAGAAGAAGAAGAAGAAGAAGAAGAAAAGAAAGAAAAAGAAGAAGAAGAAGAAGAGGAAGGAAGAAGAAGAAGAAGAAGAAGAAGATGAAGAAAAAGGGAAGAAGAAGAAGAAGAAGAAAAGAAAAGATGGAGGAGATGGAGGGGAGGGCGAGGAAAAGAAATGGAAATAATAATAATAATAATAATAATAATAATAATAATAATAATAATATAAAAATAATAATAATAATAATAATAATAATAAAAAATAAACTAATAATAATGATAATAATAATGATAATATAATAATAATATAATATAATTAATAATAATAATCATCACATCATCATCATCATCATCATCATCATAATAATAAATAATAAAAAATAATAATAATAATAATAAAATAATAATAAAATAATAATAATAATAAAGGGAAGAAAAAGGGAAGAAGAAGAAGAAGAAGAAGAAGAAGAAAAAAGAAGAAGAAGAAGAAGAAGAAGAAGAAAGAAGAAGAAGAAGAAGAAGTAGAAGAAGAAGAAGAAAAGAAAAGAAGAAGAAAAAAAAGAAGAAGAAGAAGAAGAAAAGAAGAAGAAGAGAAAAAGAGGAGTAGGAGAGAGGAGGGAGAGGAGGAGGAGGAGGAAGGAGGGGGAGTAGTGGTGAAAAGAGAGAGAGAGAGAGAGAGAGAGAGAGAGAAGAGAGAGAGAGCAGAGAGAGAATAAGGTTCGGATCAATGGAGTTAGACTGTACTTCTATAGCCATAAATGAGTTAACCAACTGTGCAGGTGAGGTATGTATGTATTTTTGATACATTATTTTGACCACAGCTTTTTTTGATGACAAATTTACCCATTGTATCGATACTACAATTATTCTATTCCCGTAATATACTACGGTAGGTGAATGGGAGGGGGTAGGGCAAACTTGTTTACCACCGTGTTACTACATTTAAGCTGATGAGTTGATATTCTATAAAATAGCTCGAAGAA
>NW_027622999.1:5000-11018 GCF_034508935.2 Berghia stephanieae
AGAGGAGAGAGAGATGAGAGATGGGAGAGAGAGAAAGAGAAGAGAAGAGAGAGAGAGAGAGGAATGAGAAAAAGGGGAGTGAGAGAGAGAGGAGAGAGAAAGAGAAGACATCAGAGAGAGAGAGGGAAAAAAAAAAGAGAGAGAGAGAGAGAGAGAGAGGGTGAAGAAAAAGAGAGGATAAGAGAGAGAATCGAGAGAGAGGAGAGGAAAAGGAGAGAGAAAAGAGAGAGAGAGAGAGAGAGAGAGAGGGGTGCTATTAGTCATTCTTAGACCTTTTATATAGGGGAGTGAAGAAAATGGGTTAGTGAGAAAGACTCTTTTTTAATAATATATTTATTTTCTAAACTAAAGGTCCTTTAGCTTTTCAGACAAACGGTTTTATATCTACATTAGCTTGATCTCTTTAAAATAAAAATATATGCGGAGTTATAAAAAGTAAGTAAGATTTATAAGTAATTGACGGATAGATTAGATAGATAGATAGTTCGATAGATAGTTAGATGATAAATAGATAAATAGATAGATAGAAATAGATAGATAGATAGATAGATAAAAGATAGATAGAGAGATAGATAGATAGATAGATAGATATATAAATAGATAGATAGATGATAGATAGATAGATAGATAGATAGATAGATAAATAGATAGATGGATAGATAGGCATATTAATACTCATAATACTAGGAAAGGTAAAAGTAATAGAGACTGGAAATGGTGGAAAATCCATAAAGCAACGAAGGTGGGGTATAAAAGTGGCGAAGATTAATATTGCCGCTTGTTTTGTACCCTTTGTGTTGTTCATTTAATCAGTCAGCCAAAGTTTTTGACGTCGGTCAATAGTGAAACAGTCCCAATTTCACCAATGCGGTGTTCATTTTCACCCTTTGTTTGAATGAATCTATACCCAGAGAATTAAGTTATCGTTGTTACGGTGTTGAGAAACAATTACCTATTGTAGTTGAGAGATTAAATTCTACGCCTTTGCCCGTGAAATTATTAAATCAATACTTCCTGTTTGCCTTGTTCTCAATTTCCGCCCTTCCAGATTCTTGCATTTTAAAACATTTAGGAAAAGTTACAGTGGGATGAGTATAACATATTGATTTTGTTTTTGCCAAGATTCCGCGTTCATGAACATTTCTCGTGTAAAAAAAAATGACTAATTTTTGTCTTGGAAACCCTTTCTTGGAGCAAAAATTACGGAACCCCCGGTTTGTGGTTTTGGGCGAAAATTCTTCAGCTGCCCCGATGTGAAATGTAGCCAGTTTCCCCATTGCCGGCAGAACATGTTTATCTTTTCATTTTTGGTTAATGATTGTCCCTTGGTATATTTGATGTTTACCATTCTTTCCAAAACAATGACAAAGAAGTTGAAATAATTTTAATACCATTGGCGATGTAAAACGATCGGTCTGACAAAAACTTGTTTGTTTTTCTTTTGTTACCGTTGTGATTTCATCCCATTTTTGGATTATTTATGACCAATAGCCATCGCCTTCTCTCTCTCTCTCTTCCTCTCTCCTTCCCCTCTCTCTCTCTCTTCTCTCTCTCTCTCTCTCTCCCCCCTCTCCTCTCTCTCTTTCTCTTCTCTCTCTCCCTCTATCCATTTATCTCTCCGGGTATGTGTGCGTTTGTTTGTTTTTTTTGTGTGTGTTTTGTGTGTGTGTTGTGTGTGTGTGTGCATGCGTTCGTGTGTAATTTTGCACCTATTCGTCTGGCTATGTCGGAGATAGTGAAAAATTACTTCAAGTTTCCTTGGTGTAAGATAGCTTTTTTCTTCTCGAAAAACATATTAGCGCCTATTGGCTTCATATCGGTCGTATGTACTTAATCCAACTTTCGCATTACTACTTTAACATTACCTTAAAGGTATGCTTTTATTTTATCAAGACTTTTAAAAATGAACATTGTTTTAGAGCATTGCGTTTTACGTGAAATAACACTGTCTAGTAACTTTTTAAAAATAATCTACATAGTCAATACTTTTTTTAAAAGAAGATCAATCAGCAAAACACAGTTAAAGCAAGAATCAGTAACAAAATGATTAAGTCGCTTGTTTGGCACGTTTACATTGTTTTTAATCCATGATTGGAAGTCGCCTTGCATTCGTTGCAAATTAAATTAATTCAAATCAGATTTCACTGAATTCAATGTCTTTAAAACTCAATTTCAAGCTCATGCAAATTCATCACAGTATTTAAATGGTACTTGAATGACCCTAGAAGAAACTTAATCTATCATGTACAAGAATTTTGGCTGACACACAACTCATAATGATGTTTAACGAAAACCTCACGATCTCATCGTTTGTAGCGCGTGCCTTGCCAAATCTTAATAGGTTTTACTTCGGATTCGTCTCCTTTTATATTCCTTATCATTGCATTCAATAAAGGTATAATGTATCTACTTCTTTATGAATAGTATTGTACCCAGGTTCTATCAATGTTTTCATGGCGTCGGTTTTTGAAAAATGTTTTCTTCATTTTAAGCCTCTGCGATACTGACTTCTTTCAAATCGAATCTCTGTCATTAACTAGCTGTTAATAACTTCTTACCTAACAATCTTTTATCAACAATTTGATAAAATGAAACATTTTGATGTATTTGATGAAGCTTGACTCCCATCGCTATTATTGCTCCATCGGTGAAAATGGTACGATGTATCATGTCAGGGTAAAACAGAATAAATACTGCTTGTAAAGGGTTTATTCAAGTTGAATCACAGCCAACTGCTTTATTGGGTATGTCGCTGAAACCAGGCCAATTAAAACATTTCAAGATTTGTTTACATGTACGATGTCATGATTACATCGATATATTGAATTGTTATGGGAGTTGATCACATCGAAGGGAACGGGTTTGGGATTGGGATGACATCCAGAATTTGTTTCTTAATCAGGCATCGACCTATTCTGTGTAAAAGAGAAAAACATTCTGAGACGCCTGGTTTGAGTAATAAATTAACATAAATTTATAAAGATAATTACTGTATAAGAATGTATTAAAAATATTCAAGTTTTATTTCTACATATTTTTCAACACTTGTTTGATCACTTAAAAGGTGGCACCTCCGTTATAAATTCTGTCTTTGTATGGCGTCTTAGGTGCGCTGCTGTATTATTTTCATTTTGGACAGAAAACGTTACTTTGCAATTCGATTTCGAAGAAATATATGATCTATAGTATGATGTAAATTCCTTGATCGAAATGATAAAATAAGCGGTTTGTCAGCGGATGGCAGTATAAATTTCCTTGGTTGTATTTTTAAAAACTAACAAAAAAGATAAAAATAAATAAAAAAAAGAACAAAAAACAAACAAACAAACAAAACAAAGAAGAAACACTTTATTCTTTTTCCTTTTGTTTCGGTCCATTTGTGTGTGTGTTTTAGTTCAAATCTGACTAACTTATTAGTAGTACACATTGGGTAATCCATTTGGAGTCCTATGTTTGACGTGGCCTTATAGAGATGTAGACTCTCAGACATAGCGTTTAAGAATGTCAAAGAGATGGTCTGAAGGGCGCGATCTTTTAATCTTTTTCGTTTTCACATACCCGCCGAAATACGATAACTGCCGATACGATAGATTAGTATTCTGAATGTTCAGGATGAGATGCGAAAATGGGACCAAGCACCAAGGTTGACTCGTTTCGAAGGACCTTTGAGGCGTTCTCATGCATACGCTCGTCTGTATATGCCATGCCAATATTATGGACTATGGAGACTTACTAATCATATCACATAGGTCAGTCCTCTCGTATTGTCCAGATGTGATCGTTTGGGTCGTGTTTCGTTGTTTCATTGCATTATTTACAATTATATTCTCTATAAAATGGACATTTGGTTACATATAACATTCGTTGGGAATATTGAGTATTGTAATCATGATGAACATGGAAAATGGGCTATATGAATGTGCATATTTATCCATTCGCATTTATTTGCAGATGTGTTAACCCAAATTGTTATGGGCTCAATGTTGTAATGGAAAATACTCGCAAACTAATGCAACTATTGTCCATTATAACAATGTGAAGTCAAGCCCACAATTATGGACAATTATCAGACCTGCGAGTATGGGCACGTCGATTTGTTAATTTGCATATTTACATATTTGGATAACGTTCTCTCTGGGTTTTTGTTTTATGATAACAACATGAACTGGAAATAGCTTGGTCAAATGCATATCAAAAGTGGAATAGAAGGGCTCCTTGGCATGGAAACCAAACACTGCAGTACTCTGGAAAACACAACAACGCGAATATAAAAGTATAGCCGGAAAACTAATCTTTCATAATATTAAAATGACAATCATCTTGCCAGAAACTCAAACCTGGAACATCTGTGAAATCCCATGTTTGCAGTTTTTTGCAAGATGAGGATCATTTCAATCGATCGATATTTGAAGGACATGATTTTCTGGCCAATATCTTAAGTACGTGTTTATTCAGAGTACGGTCGTGCAGGAATATCGAATGCGAATGGACAATCAGGGATGGAATAGATGTGACATATCTAATCGAAATAATGATTCGTCCAGCAGTCCAACAGTATTATCCCTACCGTCAAAACGCTTTTCCAGTAATCGTATTATAAGCAGGGAATCGCATAGTCAACACAATACAGCCGTGCATCGGCCCAAACACTTTTACACATTTAGCTATAAAACGTCAGTTTCATATTTTAATATTTCAAAGATGACCCACAGCTTGTAAAGAATGTATAATTTAAACATTCAATGGATATTCAGGTTTAAAAATTGTACACAAGTTTTAGGTCATTTAAATCCATTGATATAATATAAGTAATAGTCTCTGGCGATAATGAAATCGGCGTTTTGTCACCATACACAATATAATAGATAGTCTGTGGTAGACTGTGGTGCCTCGTCCAGGGCTTGTGTATTGGTTTACTCTGAGATAATGACTTCTATACTAGACAAAATGAACATTGAGTAAATATTGTTAGAACTAAAAAATCTCTTTTTTCTTCATGAAAAGATATCATATCATGACAGCGTTGAATTCCTTTTTTCTTGTTCACACTTTTCTTCTTCATTTATTAACCTAACAATAATTGCCTATTTGGACAATAAAGATTATTATTATTATTATATTATTATTAATTATTATTATTATTATTATTATATTATATTATTATTATTATTATTATTATTATTATTATTATTATTAAAACATCGAATGCATTAAGGTAAAAGATTTACTCTGAGTAAAATTACTCCTTACCTCTTTTTTAAATCTCATTGCTATTTTCATTTTTCCATGATTTTTAAATTACTAGCGTCTTAAAGTTGAGACAATGGGTAGCATTCATAGCGAAACTATATTAACAATAAATCCTTTCACAATGACAGCTTTCGAATATTTGGGGAAAGGAGATTTATACATGTTTATGCGGCCAAATCATGTAACCTTTTACAGTCTTTTTCTTCTCAATCAAATAAAATTAGTTTACAAAACTGTCAAATTCTAATTTACTTTTTAAATAACACACACAAAACACCATCCAAAATTATATATCAACATGGACTTTCCAAATTTTTAAGGATTTGAAGTAAAGAGCCATTACTTATTACACTCTTTTGCTTGCTCTATATTCACGATGTCATGTCTTAATTAATGAACAATAAATGGATATAACAGCTTCAGAAAGAATAAAATACACTTTTTAAGGACGTTTTCGGGCTTAAGACCCTTATTCAATTGAAAATAAAACACACACACACACTCAACACACACACACACACACACACACACACACACACAATGAAATCAAAACCTAGAATAGATTTGCAATACAGCAAAATCCAAAGTGACAATGAACCTAATTCGGTTTCACCGTGTCGAATAATAAATACAAGCTTTATAAGGTATCAATTTTTATCATAACATTTCATCTTTCTTGTCGAAATATTCAATATTGTTTACAAATCTTCAAAAACCTTCCCTGACTTAATCCTTTTTAGACAGACATTTTAATCATCCAAGTTTTTA
>NW_027623000.1:0-2500 GCF_034508935.2 Berghia stephanieae
GGGCTGATGGATTTGATAAAATTATTTAGATAAGTTTATATTTTCACCAATAAAACAAATTAAATCAACAAATCCCAAGTTTCATTTTAAAAAAAAAAAGTTAATCTCTAACATTTACTTCCTGCATAAATATCACTTAGGCGGTATGGCGCATACTCAGTGACATCTATAGAGTATATGAAGTCCTAGCGCATACTACATATAGTCCAACGTTTTGGTCAGAAATGAATTAAAATATTCAATTCACACAAATAGGATACGCGTTTTCAAAGTTTGTTTTTTTTTTCCCCATACAATTTTTTTTCGGTTGTCCATTTAGCATCTTATCTATTTCATGCATTTATAAGATTTTAAAACGTTATTCTGAAGTTACCAAAAAAAAAAAAAAAAGAAAAAAAAAAAAAAAGAAAAAAGAAAAAAAAAGAAATTACCAACACTTCGGCTGTGTTAATTTTATTGGTGACTTGAGTCGGTACTATGTCAGAATGAACTCAATGCCAAAAGTTGAAACTCTACTCGGAACTATGAGTCAAGTTTTTTAGCTTCATTGGAGAGAACGAATATACTTTCTGAAAGAAAGAAAAAACTGAATTTGCATATCTTGGTTTATTTTAACTTTAAAACCTTTCAGGCATAAGATTCATCCAGGTATAATACCGTTTTGAAGCGATAAGCAACATTTTTGAACTCGTCGCTGGGATGACTACAAATGACTACATTTTGTGTTTACTTGAAAAAGGCCAAGGACATAAACGTCATTTGTTTTGTGTTGTTCATTCATGAGTCAGATTTATTCCCTTTTTCGTTATCTCCATTTTATTGACTCATTTTGGCGCCTCTATTTATTAGATGACTACAAAACAGCACGATAACCCACTCGTTTGAGAGGTCTTGCGCTCCAATCTGGATAAAGTAGGGGCACAATCACTGTAAGGGAATAACAGTGACATTTTTATTCCCATTTCTTATCAAGCATTTCTCCCAAGATCTCATATATAATGGTAAAGTATTTGTAGGCAAAATATACAAAAGTCAATTAAAGAATCTGACTAGTACAAGTTCAGTAAAAGTTGAAGCTGCAATAATAATTTGGTACACTTTACACGACTCATCTGGCAAGGAAAAGGGCACTTATTGATACTAGCCGTATATCGAACTAATATGAACTAAATAAGTATCTAATCGATATGTAGTATCTTGGAATTGAATAAGTTCATTTTAATACTTAAATTATTGTTTAGATTTTTCATGACAAATCAAACACTATCTTTCAAGGTATTGAATAAATAATCATGTAATAAAATAAATTCAATGTGAACATTTGCTTGACATGCTTTCCATGCTTTCATTCTATTAATTTATTATCATTTCTTTTCATAAGACCATGAACCTTGCTTGGCGCCATTAAAAAAATTGTAGTCGCCGTCCAAAGCAAGAAAACCAAGCATGCTTCAGCTGAACAAAGTTATGTATTCACAGGCTATTCATGGATCAATTTGCTATCATTAACACCCATCAGGTCGCTGACAGTGCTCAGTACTGATTGTTCTCAGTTTAAGACTCAAGATGAGAAATGGACGTCGTGTCGTTATGGAGTCCCTTCTGTTGTTTCAATCAAAATAAAAGGAAATAAAAAGGAAATCCACAAAATGATCAAACAAAAACTTTTCAGTGTGAACGATATCATACAAAACAGTCTGATATAATTCACATTAAATTATAAGAGATATTCAACGATCATAGGCCTGCCTAGCTCTTATTCATAACTTAATGGTAGCATCGACGACTTCCTTATGCACGAGGAGCAAACGAGAGTATTTTCAGCAACTACTCTTGGCGTCCAATCAGGAACCGTGACTTTGATGAGAATGCGTAATGTGTATGAGTCTCTCTCTCTCTCTCTCTCTCTCTCTCTCTCTCTCTCTCTCTCTCTCTCTCTCTCTCTCTCTCTCTCTCTCTCTCTCTCTCTCTCTCTCAATATATACAGCTAGACGATGGGTGACATCCGATCAGTTTGGCTCATGATACTGTGATATATTTTTTATTCTCTGTTTTCATCTACCACATCGCTATTCCCTTTATCTCTCATCATTATTGGTTATGGGAAGGCAAAAGATCATTTAAAAAGTACAAGACAATTTTGAGGTCATAGTAAATAGGGCAGGTGTGTTATTTAGAAAAATAAAATATAATTTAAAAATAAATAAATAAATAAATAATATATATATATATATATATATATATATATATATATATATATATATATATATATATATATATATATATAACTTTTGAAGAAAATAAAAAGCAACATCCTTATACATAATAATGGTAATAAAAATAAAGATGCAGAAGGCACAAAGAAAGATTTACAGATATCAAGTTGGTTACCGACTTTATAATCGGATATATAATATGATGCTTGATTTTATGTCATTTGAAGGAGACATAATGAAACAATTAGTATCTCATTCAATATGATAATACGTATTACGTATAA
>NW_027623000.1:5000-11019 GCF_034508935.2 Berghia stephanieae
TTGTGCTGACGAAGGGTTTGTACCCGAAACGTCCATTGTCTGTTTTGTTCCCATACGAAGCCTTTCCATTTTCACTCTTTCGTTAGTATTTTACGATCACCGGCTTCAGGCAGCCCTTACCGTTTTCTACTCATCTCTGCTGGTACTTTCCTACTCACTTCCTATCTTGTTGATATTTTTATGACAAATGTGACGCGAGTATCCATATTATTGGTATCGTAAGTAAGTATTCAAGTTCCAATACCAATTCCTGCCCAGCTTCATACGTGAACACTAAAATGGCTGACGTTTGTAAACACTGATGAAAGATAACTTTACGATGAGCTTATCTTATCCACTTAATTCAAAGGTAGACCATTGCTAATGGATGATTTCGTATTTTTGGGGAAAATTAATGAATTGTATTTATGACGATCTATTACGGTTCCTCAGTACATTCAAGTTCAAGGAAGACCTTCCTCAGTTCAAGTACTAAGTTAAAGTAGGCACTTGCAAGAATTTTTCAAAATAGTGATATAGACGTCTAGAGAGCTGCGCCGGTGTTACCAATACTTAGCTTCTATACCAGGATAAATCATTCGTTTGGACCGAAAAATAAATAAAAAACTTACCGCTTACCGTCAAAAGCAGTTTAGATTTGAAGATGCATTTGTTTTCTATCAAAAAACATTCGGTAATGGACAATCCTTGATGAATTTCAAAAGTTGTGTTGAAATTATATCCTAATTGTTTTCATGATTAATTCCTCGCGAAATCGTGTGGGTATCGTTTCTGTTATCATGGTACCGCCTAGCCAGGCAGGGTTGCCAGATCATTTTTGAGTAAGAGACCAAACTAGCTATAGCAAGAGCCCAGATTCCTCGGCAGGAGCCCAAATACCACCAAACCCACCTTAGCCTCGCGAAAACTCTTTAGATTTGTTAAACAATTTAGATAGGATAAGAAAAATACGTATATATAGAAGCATTAGCAAATGCAATCTGTGGCGTTAGCACGTGTTGCATTTAGATATTTAGATTGCCAAATAAAATAAGTTTTACCGGTACCAGAGTAAAACGATATAACGGGGAAAGTCAGAGGAAGCCAAAAAGTTGGTTACAGGAGGCCAAGTGGCCAAACCAAATTTTGGGAGGCCAAATGGCTTGGGAGAAGGCCAAATTTCTCAAATTTGGCCACCAGGAGGCCAAACTAGCAACCCTGGCCCCAGGTTTTTAAAAAAGTTTATTGGGAAAAAGATACGGAACAAAGTGTCCATAGATAGGTATGCAATTTGGTGCATTAGTGCAGTAAAAAGGCCTTTTTTTCTTTTATTCAATAAACTTGACTGCCTCTCTACAAGTCCAAGAAATAATACTCACTTTTTCTCTGCTCCAACGAAAATATCTACCCCCTACCGGTCTAATTATTGGTAGCAGATGACAAATTTCTCAAAACGGTCACGTGACACTGTAAAAACAACACAGGAAGTCCATTAAGGTTTTTTACGGCATTTCCTTTGAACCGTGTAAACAACAAAATTTCGTTTTCATTCGACTCAACGGGTCAGATTGGCCGGTATTTTTTAACGTACTAAAGTTCTGAAAAATCAAAATGTTTCTTAGAAAGGTGAAAGATGCTAGTTTTTGAAACAGAGGTAGGTTTTTTAAAAAAATCTTTATATTTTACGTGAATGCATGCTCAAGGCGAGTTGGACGTGCAGCGGAGGTTGGTAGGCCAAAGGCCCACCTCTCTAGGTATTAATTTAGCATAGAAAATAAAGGGGAGTGAAACATTTACAAAAGTGAAAAAATTATCGCTCTATCTCAACTAGTTAAAAAGTTATGACCTTTTATGTGGTGAAAAATCTCTATAGAAGCTTAATAGGAAAATATGTGACCAAAACACAGCAACCCAATGGATAATCAAGAATAATTCAGAAACGGCTTCAGACACTTCAGATACAACTTTGAAATTTTTACATGTGGTAATTCAACATCTCTGTAATACATTGCAAACAGAAAAATAATTATTTATTGAGAGATAAAGGTATAGGTTAGAGCTGAAACAGCCGAAATGAAACCTATGCCTATTACTATTGGAATTTTGGAAAATTCGACAATTAAATATTTATTCACATGTAGATAGACCAAATACACCACTGAATCGGCGTCATTTAGTTGTTCACTTTGAACTTTTCAAAATGAAAATAGACCTCATAAAAGCAGAGATATGGACTGATAAATGTTTGAGGTGGTATTAATGTCGAAAATAGGTGATTTTAAAAACTTCCTCTCCCCCGTTCTCCTGAATTGGACAGGCGTCCGTCAAAGGATGAAAAACGTCAAAATCAACAGTGAAAAATCAATCGGAAAAAAAAGGAAGAGAATTGTAAATTATAAAATGAATGCATGGACATGAAAACGCCAATTAATTGAATAATTTAAAACAAAAATAACTTCCATAAATGGAATATTTTGTAAGATATAAAGATGTAAAGTTTTGATGTGGATTGACGAAGTTATCTCTCAAACCCAGCAGACGACAGGAAGTGAATCAGTATAAGAAAACGGCAGCTTCTGTAAACAATCGAGGCCAATTACTGTTTTTTGGGGAGCTCTAACTTTTGAGTGCAAACATATTTTGCTCTGAAATTTTTAGAGAAGCTACTGTAATATGTATCTCGAAGGACTTTTTTTTTATTAAGAAGGACTATCTCTGGTTTAAAAGTTATAAGCGTTTAGACACATATACTCTCTTTAAGCTAAGATTTCTCAAAATCATGCTATATGAAGATAATAATATTAGCATCATTGTATGTAAAATTTTATGCCCTTTCCAATGATATATAATACATGCCATTTCATTCCACTGAGAAAGAAGAATGAGCATTTAAAAATCCTCGCCTGTTTTCAACTCGCGAGAGCTACTTCTTGCAAGTGCCTAGTTAAAGTTAAGTCCGAAAAAAGAAACAAAAAAACTTGAGCTTTTATATAGAGCAATATCCACTAAACGTGCTCAAATCGCTTTAGAAGGGGTCCCTGACCAACAGCAACACGTAACACGTAGAACGAGAGATGACGCCTGTTAGGCGATATTATTACAATTTTTTTCGGACAAAGACAACGCTGTTACTGTTAACGGCCAGGTACTCATTTTCATTTTACACCTGAGTACTGTGAGAGAATGTGAGTAAAGAGTCTTTTCCAAGGACTCAACTATGCACCGAGCGAGGCTCGAACCCAGGACCTTCCGATCCGAAAGCGAGTGTCATACCACTAGACCACATAGCCGCACAGAGAAGAGGTCTGGCTAAGGCATAGCCATAGTCTACTACTACTAACTTTCTACTCGGAAACTGTACAAGAACAAGTTAATAATTCCAAAGCGGCTACGTTCACGAACGACGCCCTGAATGTAGTCTGCCAGGCTTCGTTAACGCCCTGTTGAGCCTGTCTGAGAAACAGGAAGTGTCGGCAGAAGTGGAAGCTGGGTCGAAAGTGAAGCGTTTTAGGGTGGGGGTAAGCTGCTCGTTCTCAGTTGTCAGTTGTCAGTCGGTAGGAGGGCGAGTGAGCGAGCAAGTCACGTTTTAGAACTCCCAAAGATGATATCTTCAAAAGCGGTGATCTATTATTCCCCTTTGTCTTACTTTTTTCTTGGGGTTTTAATTGTAATTCTAGAACTTTTTACTATCCAATTTCTCCCTTTTTACTGGCGCTGGTATGACCTAAATGTGTTGCAAGCGCCTTAAAACAAACAAACAAAACATAGATCTAAATAATCGTGTCTTAGGGAGATTCAATTGTAGTCGCTGTTGTTAACGTTTACAATCAACTTGCCCTCACATAGATAAAAGATGCCTTTGTGTAATGATTGGAAGATTTATTTGATTTGCCATGAGCATGTTGCAAAAGATACATGCATGACATATCTACATTATATGTTTTGCCATTTGCGGCCGTGAAAAAGTGCGGGAAAGGAGAATAATATGTCTTAGGGCATTGAGCATTTTATTTAAAAGGCAGTATGGGTCGGTCTTTGACTAAAGGCAGTATCTTAACTCTTTTTTAAATATAAAAACTGAGGCGATTCTTGGCAGCAAACCATGTAATAGTAATAGAGCCCTGCCATTGGGGTAGGTGCAGAGTACTGTCTAATACTAATATTATTAGATAATACTGGACTATTAATAAAATAAGCACTGGTTGCATACAGAGAGAAAATGATCAACTGGTAGTGGGATTGGGGTAACCCACAAATGACCGAGGGCTGGACGCAGAGGAGAACATGGTGATACGAGATCAAAGAGAAAAAGCCGCCGGCTCTTAGGTTGTGGAAATGGTTGTTGGGGGGGGGGGGGGGGGGGGGGGGGGGGGGGGGGGGGGGGGGGGGGGGGGGGGGGGGGGGGGGGGTGTTTTGTGTGTGTGATGATTCTGTTTTTAAACGTTTTAGAGATACTCATGAGTGTGTGTGTGTGTGTGTGTGTGTGTGTGTGTGTGTGTGTGTGTGTGTGTTTAGGTTTCTATAACTGCAAATGGAATAGTAACTGAGAGTTTCACTAATGATAAGTTCATCATTCGGGCGCATTGTATTGCAGTATTTCGAATTGAAGAGCCATCTGAGACTATTCAGACTCGACCCTGGTTAGCCACAGAGTTCTATTTAGTTTAGACTCGAGTCCGAATTATCATGGGAAGCAATTCAGACTTGGGGTCCGGATTGCCTCGGAAAGCAATTCAGACTCGGGTCCGAATAGTCTTTTCCTAACAAAAATTCGTTATTCCCAGACACATATTTGAAACTTCACTCTTTTAAACAATTATCCATATTCCAGAATATGGAATGTTTCCAAAAATGCATATAGAAATAAGGAAAGTTGATAAGATATCTATAAAAACATAAAATTAACCAACAATAAATCAGTTGTTACATATGTGTCAACTTCGAATTGGGTGTCATGACCGAATGGTTAAGTCGTCTGCCCTGGAAGGTTTACCAGAATCCTGGTCCCGCCACTTTTTAAAATCTTTAATTCAGTCTTCTTTTTACAGAGCATTGCAAGGGATAAATGTCCCATCCATCCTCCCCCCTCTTTAAAAAAAAAAACAAAAAACTCTCTCTCTGTCTCTCTCTCTCTCTCTGTCTGTCTGTCTCTCCTCTCTCTCTCTCTCTCTCTCCTCTCCTCTCTCTCTCTCTCTCTCTCTCTCCTCTCCTCTCTCTCTCTCTCTCTCTCTTCTCTCTATCTTTCTCTCTTTCTAGTTCCTTTAGACCTGTAAATTCTCAGTCAATTAACTGAAATCAGTCAATTTGTCAAATTCAAATATTTTAAAACAGGAAAGAAATAAATAAATAAAAAAAGAAAGAATTCACAAATCGTAGTCCATGACCGTAAAGTAATTAGGAGTGTTCCACAGCGCTACGCATAGCTCATGGGGATCGTTTATATTAACGATGTATATATTGCCAAGACTAAGCGACGCTTTTTTATAAAAGGCGTGTCTGAACACTTCCCTGGGTATTTTCACACATCCTTCGTTAAATTATTTTTTCACTTTCCGAACCCGTCGTGATTCCAACTGTAGCCAATTTTAACTGAGCCACCGAGCGATAAATTTCACTGTTTCATCTAAGCCAAAATTGACCACATTTACCTGGCGAGTCTCAAAAGTATGATAAAGTAAATTGCGAATGCCGGAAGTCCGTTATGTAGACACCTTCAAATCGAAAGTTAGGATAGATTGCTACAAGCACATTTCGATTGCCTCACGTTGTAAACAAACTGGTTGACCGTTTCTTCACTGATTGAGTACTTGATTGTAAGGAACAATGGTAAGTAGCCTAATTAATTCCCGTGCAAATCAGGACGTTTTCTGCCATTGTTTTGCTCAAGCCCAAGCGAGCTTGCTGTTTTGTGGCGATTTACCTTCATTTCGATTCTTTGAATTTTTCCGCTACGCCTGCCGAAGTTTCTTCTTGATAATTCACTTCTACTTAATAATTCAGTGTATTGGCCTGAAGTCATATTTATTTAAGTTTTTTTTCT